>NC_133650.1:55653997-55953997 GCF_009905375.1 Apium graveolens
GTTGCATGTCCTATTTTTAGTTGCATGTTGTTGATCTGGGCATGGGATGATCTCCCCTTCTGTTGAGTCACTATTTAGGACATTAAGACACTAGGTTTTCTTGGAAAGTTGGAAATGCTTGGTTCTAGTGGATCAAGGTGGAAAGGGATTAGGTGTTTGTTTTCATTTTTCCAGATTTGATGCACTAGTTTATGGGGAAGTTTTGAATGAGCATTTGTTGTGCACTTGAGGCCCAAGACACCAGAAGCTAGCATTAGGAGTATATAAAAGGTTTAGGTGTTTTGTTGAAGGTTTATAAGTCATTTGGTAGGTGCACAAGTGAAATCACAAAATCTATCCAGCGGGTACAGTTTTGTTATTTCACTTGTGCACCTAACCAAATTACTTATAAACCTTCAACAAACACCTAAACCTTTTATATACTCCTAATGCTAGCTTCTTGCTTGGGCCTCAAAGTCTGTCCTGCAGGGGACAGTTTTTTTGTGTGCAACTTAGAGAATAGGAAGTTTTGACCATGTCATAGGTAGGCCCTCATTAGGCCCTGTTGGGCCTTAGTTAGAGGGAGTGTCAGAGAGTTTTTCCAACCATAGTTCATAGATTGAGTTAGAACCATGTGTCACAAGTTAGTTCAAGTCAGGGCATTTTCGCCAGAAAACCAAGGGAACCATAGACTTTAAGCTTAGCCCAAAGGCCCAAGCTAGGACCTTGAGCGACATCAAGTTTGGGATGAACTTATGGTCAGAAAAGTCTAGTGTAAATTTGGAGGTAACTTGTATTTTAGAGTGTCTAATGCACTCAAGAAACCATAGATGTCATTCTGAAATTTTCCTTAGTGACACTTTCACTTACACATAGTTTTAGAGCACTTATGAGTAAGACCTAGGTTGACCGCTATGGTTGCAAGATAGTATAAAGCCATTAGAATTAAGGCCCAAGTGAGGGTCAATAGGTTTTGGATAGTTAAGTAAAGGCACAGTAAGGAAGCTAAAATTTAGAGATTTGTCTAGTTTTAGCGACCAAGTGACTTAAGTTGTGAGTCGAGATCATCCAAGCCCAGTGTTGCATTATGGTGTGTGATATATTTTGTATTAAATATGATATGTGAGTATATGTGGCTATGTGTACAATTATATATTATAAGGTGAATATAAATTGCGTGCATATAGGCCTAAGTGCCATTTGTTTGTAAATAGGTTAAGTTGGTGAGAATATATTATAATGAGGATTATTTTATTTATGTAGGATCTCGAGACGAGGGTAAACTTGCCATAAAGGTCGAGTGAAGCTTCCAGTTGCTCCTACCAGCCCAGACCAGACCCCTTTCTCAAGGTAAGTGATTCAACCTGTCTTTGTACTCCACTACAAATGTGTAACAATTAGTTCATATATATTGATGCGATTATCCTGAGTCATTTTGTTATACTTGAACCAAGCGATTCTTAAGTCTATCTTTGATTAGAAGAATGCCATGAACCCTCAAGTCGTATTGCAGTAAGATTAAGTGTCTTATCAAGTTAGTATATTAAGTAATTGGAATGCCATGATACAATAAAGAGTTGTTAAATACCTGATTGATCCTCTTGATTAACATGCTAATGATTCCCAAAGTATGATATCTCACCTAATGCTTGAACCCCTATAGAAACTTTACCTTGATACCTAAAAGCCAGATATTCATCAAAGTTGTCCATAATTGATTGATTACCCCCTCTTTCTTTACCCTAAAGTTTGACATCCTTATATACCTTGAGCTAAGGATCATTTCTTCATACCTTAACACCCTTAGTATTCATGAGCTTATCTTCTTAATGTTCTAGCACTTGTACCTTGTCGAAAACCATTGTTTTAAGCCTAGTTTGGCATTACTCTTTCATAATACCCAATAGCCTTGCTAAATTTCCTTGTCCAAGTTCTGTATATGGAAACCTTTCAGTTACCCTAATAGAGTAAAGTCTAGTGGATCCTGGCCTTGAGATTTTGTGACATATTCCCAGTGTTTCAAGTTGATCTATAATCCCTGATAAAAATGTTTTACTACTTAAGAGATTTTGTTATAAATCGGCATCAGTTTTTGAATGATTAAAATGTGGATTTTCAGTCCCAAAGGTGGATAAATGTTTTCTTTGAATAGTGGATCTGGACAGAGACGCGATTCCTTTCCACACTTATATTGTAGTCTTAAAAGTTGCCTAGGGATCCCATTAATGTTTTAGAACCCAGCGAGGTTCGGGATTACTTCGCGGCTGATCACCGGTTGTAATCCGTAGCGTCATAAAATGATTTTGATTAAGATATGATTTTGAAAATGTTTTGATACAAGCAAATGATGCCATCACCCAAAAATTTCATCTCTGATTATTATCAATTATATCTTCACATTGTCATTCTTTAATATATATCTCGATTTATGTTTTGTATCGTATTGTTTAGAACTTGTTGAGCATTTGGCTCACTCCTTTCTTTACCCTGATATTACAGCTAGCAGCTTTGGTTAGATTCAAGCAGACAACACGTAAGACCTGTGACGCTGATGCGTATGTCCGAGCTCAGGTAGAATAAGAGATAGTTTTGTGTGAGGACTCGACATTAAAATCATTTGTAATAGATGGTAGTGTTGGGTTGTTCCTAACCTTAAACTGTAAGATCTTGGATTCAGTTATGTTTACTTTCATCTAAATATTGTAATAGTTATATTTATTTTGTTTGTTAAGTTGGCGGTGTGATAGGTTTTGGTATCAGAGCTACGGTTTAGAGTCCCTGGATAGCCCAAATAGGTTATTGGATATATGTATAGGTTATAGATAATATGCGAGAGAGTAGGTTAAGTAAATTATTATTAATACATCTCTTATTGGTTTGTCAGTAAAGGGTGCATTCCTCGGCACCCCTCTGGGTTGGACGACACTATTTCTTTCTCCGTGTATGCTGAGTTGAGGCGCAAGTTTGACATGCTTCAGGGCAAGTACGACCGACTGATAGACCGACTGAAGAACGTGTACTCGGACAGCTGAAACTATGAAGGGAAGCCTAAGGAGCAGATGACTGCGAGACTTGAGACCTTGGTTCAGTACGTTAACACTAAGATTGAGGAGATGCCATCACACCGAGACCGCACCAGCCAGTATATCATCCAGATGGTGGCAGATGAGCTCCAGAGCATTGTGAAGATGCTTCGAGAGGAGAAGACTACCAAGCCCCGTTCTGATGGAGTGGAGCCTTAGTTCTTTCCATATCTACCTTCCATGTTGTTGTATTATCAGACTTCGTAGAAATTCCCAGTTGTTTCCTTTAAATAAGCATGTTATTCCTAGAATCAGACTTTGTTCTAATCCTATGTATTGTGACCTTTAAATTTCAAATATTATGCACTATCGTTCCAATTGCTCTCAACTGTTATTTTACGCTTTTGTATGCATTACCATATCTGTTTAATTTGAAACTTGACCTCATATGTAAATAAGAATGCCATGCAATACCTTCGAATTATTTCATCATTCGTACATGTTTTGATATAACCCTTATTTCAGGATTATGCCTCACCAAAAGAAGAACCCAACAACCACATCTACCACAGACCCAAATATTCTTCGATTACTCGAAACTTTACAACAGCAAACCGATGCAATAGCTCAACAACAACTAACTCTTCAACAACGAACTAAAAAACCAAGATAACCGTGAACCACACCAACCACCCGAACCACCAGTACTACCTCAACAAGTTGTCACTTTCAAGGCTTTTCAGAATGTGAATCCACCTGCATTTCATGTTACCACTGATCCAATAATAGCTAACATATGGATTAAGGAAATGGAAAGGGCTTTTGAGTTGGTACAGTCAGGAGACAATCAGAAGACGCCATATGCTACTTACTTCCTGAAGGGCGAAGTCATCTATTGGTGGGAATCAGTAAAAGCTATGGAAGCAACTCAGCAGGTTTCTTCGGAGAGATTTAAGAAGTTATTTCTGGAAAAGTATTACCCTAAGTACATGCAGAATCAGATGGAGCTTAAATTTCTTGAGTTAAAGAAAGGGAATATGTATGTAATGGAGTATGAGAAGAAGTTCACTAAGTTGTCAAGGTTTATGACAAAGTATACCAGCACTGAGGAGGAAAAAGGGAAGAGATTTCAACAAGGATTGGAGCCTTGGATTAGAGATAGAGTGGCTATGTTTGAGCTTGATACTTATGCAGGAGTAGTACAAAAAGATGCTCTGATTGAGAATAATGGGATGCAGTCAAGAAAGGAAAGGGATAACAAGAAGAGAAAGGTTCCATTTTATGGAGAGAAGTCTGAAGCCGGAAATTCACAAGATCGGAATGTAAAGAGGATTGGATTCCATAAGGGCGGAAATTTTCAAAAGAAGGGAAATTTGGGCAAAAGACAAGAATCGAAGGGGAGCGACCAGGAAAGCCAAGGGCAAGTTGGAGAAAACAGGTTCCAGAGACCGGAATGCAAGCACTGTGGAAGAAGGCACCCCGGAGTATGTAATAAGCTGAGCATGACATGCTATAGGTGTAACCTAAAGGGACATTTGGCAAATGAGTGCAAGATGCCGAAGCCAGGAGTTACATGTTACAAGTGTGGGAAGACTGGACACATAGCTAGGGAGTGCAAGGCAACCGGACCAGTCAAAGCTTTAATGAATGTGGCAAGTACCAGTGCAAGCGTGCCAGCCAAGGTATTGGCATTACCTCCACCATCTACAACAACTCTGCAAGCAACAGCAAGGACATTCGATCTGAAAATGAAGGATGTTGTTCAGAACTCTGAAGTGATAGCAGGTACACTTTTACTCAATAATGTCAAAGCTAAAGTATTGATTAATTCGGGAGCAACAAGATCTTTCATATCAGAAACTTTTGTTGATAAACTACAATGTGATAAAATGATTATGAGCGAGGTAGTAAATGTGGTAATTGCAAACCAAGAGAAGATTCCTATGAATCAATTCTGTCCGAAGTGTGAGATCGATATTTTGGGGCATAAGTTTTTAGCCGACTTGATACTCTTCAAGTTGGGAGAGTTTGATATAATTTTAGGAATAGATTGGTTAGGGAAGAATAACGCCCAGATTGATTGTAAGACCAAGAAAGTGTATTTAAAGATGAAGAGTGGAGAGAAGGTAGAATTTAAGGGACAGAGGCAAGAGCAACTGTTTCTTACAATCGTTCAGGCTAAGAAGCTACTTAGAAAAGGTTATGAGTCATTCCTAGCTTATGTAGTGGATTCAGAGAAAGGCAACCCCAGCATAGAAGATATCCCCGTAGTTAACGAGTTCCCAGATGTGTTTCCAGATGAACTACCAGGCTTACCACCAAATCGACAAATCGAATTCGAGATCAACCTTGCTCCAGGCACAGAACCAGTTTCAAAGGCCCCATATAGGATGGCACCAGCGGAAATGAAAGAGTTGACGAGCCAACTACAAGAATTGTTGGATAAAGGAGTGATTCGGCCAAGTACATCACCACGGGGAGCACCTGTTCTGTTTGTAAAGAAAAAAGATGGAAGTATGCGGCTATGTATAGATTATCGGGAGTTGAATAAGGTAACGATCAAGAACCGCTACCCGCTACCAAGAATAGATGACCTATTTGCTCAGCTGAAGGGAGCAAAGTGCATTTCAAAGATTGACTTGAGATCAGGATACCATCAATTAAAGATCAAGGAAGAAGATATTCCCAAGACAGCTTTCAGGACCAGATACGGACATTATGAATTCCTAGTAATGCCGTTTGGATTGACTAATGCCTCGGCCGCATTTATGGATCTGATGAATCGGGTAATTAAAAAGTATTTGGATAAGTTTGTAGTAGTATTCATTGATGACATCCTTATTTATTCTAAGTCAGAAGAAGAACATAAGAAGCACCTCTGGATAGCATCGGAGATACTTCGGCAGAAGAAGTTGTATGCCAAGTTTTCCAAATGTGAGTTTTAGTTAAAGGAAGTTCAATTTTGGGACATGTCATTGGAAATGAAGGAGTTAAAGTAGATCCGGAAAAAATTGAGGCAATTATGAGTTGGGAGAGGCCAAAGACACCTACGGAAGTGCGAAGTTTTCTAGGATTGGCAGGGTACTATAGAAGGTTTGTCAAGGATTTTTCGAAAATCGCCACGCCATTGACTAAGTTAACCAGGAAGAATCAGAAATTCGAATGGAGTGCAGAATGTGAGGATAGCTTTCAAGAGTTGAAACAGAGATTGGTAACAGCTCCGGTGTTAGTACTACCAGATGACCAAGGAAACTTTGTGATATTCAGCGACGCTTCACATAAAGGATTGAGCTGTGTGTTAATGCAACACAGTAAGGTGATCGCGTATTCATCAAGACAGTTGAAACCGCATGAGTTGAAGTACCCGACGCATGACTTGGAACTAGCCGCCATAGTGTTCGCACTTAAGATTTGGAGACATTACCTCTACGGAGAGAAGTGTGAAATCTATACGGATCACAAGAGTTTAAAGTACATATTCACTCAGAAGGAGCTCAATATGAGGCAAAGGAGATGGTTGGAATTGATAAAGGACTACGATTGCTCGATAAATTACCATCCTGGAAAGGCGAATGTTGTAGCTGATGCATTAAGTAGGAAGGAGAGATTGAATATGATAGCAACACCAAAAGAATTTTCTGAAGAGATTAAGAAATTTGGACTGGAACTTTGTGATTATGGAAAAGTTGAAGAAGTTTGTCGTGCAATGACTTTTCAGCCAACCCTAGTGGAAAGGATAAGGAAATGTCAGGAAGAAGTAATGGAGAAAGAGAAGAATCAGCTAACTGGAGAAGAGATCGACACTCAAAAGGATGAGCAAGGTATACTAAGGTTTTCCTCAAGAATTTGGATTCCTCATGTACCTGAATTGGAGAGCGAGATCCTGCAAGAAGCCCACAATTCAAGATTTTCAATCCACTTGGAAAGCACCAAGATGTATCGGGACTTAAAGCAGAACTTTTGGTGGCCAAATATGAAGCGAGACGTGGCGGAATGGGTTGCGAAGTGTTATACTTGTCAGAAAGTGAAGGCAGAACATCAATGACCAAGCGGATTAATTCAGCCCCTAAAGATTGCAGAATGGAAATAGGAAAATATTGCTATGGACTTTATAGTGGGACTACCGCGAACAAAATCCGGACATGACGCTATATGGGTTATTAATTGATCGCCTTACGAAGTCGGCGCATTTCCTTCCAATTAATGAGAAGTCGTCTTTGGACAAATTGGTTCATCTGTACGTGCGTGAAATCTTACTAAGGCATGGAGTACCCGTATCAATAGTTTCAGACAGAGATCCCCGATTTAACTCGAGATTCTGGAAGCAATTTCAAGAAAGTCTTGGCACAAAGTTGAACATGAGTACGGAATACCACCCGCAGACTGATGGTCAGAGCAAAAGGATAATTCAAACAATCGAAGACATGTTGCGTAGTTGTGCAATCAATTTTGCAGGAAGTTGGGACGACCACTTGCCATTAATTGAATTCTCTTATAAAAACAGCTATCACTCCAGTATTGGCATGCCACAATACGAAGCTTTGTACGGACGAAAATGTAGATAACCGACAAGTTGGGATGAGGTAGGAGAAAGAAGGATTCTAGGCTCGGAATTGGTACAACAGTTGCATGAGACAGTCAAGTTAGTTCAGAAAAGGTTGCTTGCTGCTCAAGATAGACAAAGGAAGTATGCGGATCCAGCGCGTAAGGATGTTAGTTTCCAAGTTGGCGAAGCCGTTTTGTTGAAGGTGTCACCAAGAAAAGGGTTGTCTAGATTTGGCAAGAAAGGGAAGTTAGCACCTAGATATATAGATCCCTTTGAAATTTTGAGTCAAGTGGGGAAGGTGGCCTACAAGTTAGCCTTACCACCTCAATATTAGCATGTGCATAATGTGTTCCATGTGTCATTGCTTAAGAAGTACAATCCTGACGCCAGCCATGTGATAGAATATTAACCTGTAGAAATTCAGGTAGACCTGTCATTTTTGGAGCAACCTGTCAAATTACTCGATTGGCAAGTAAAGAGTCTTAGGAATAAGTCGGTAAAGTTAGTGAAAGTACTTTGGAGGAACCCCAAGGTCGAAGAATTAACTTGGAAGTTAGAGTCTGATATGCGTTCCCGGTATCCTCATATGTTCTCTTAGATTCTGGGGACAGAATCCCTTAAGGGGGAGAGGAAGTTACGACCGGCATTTTATGTAATATTATCTGTGAATTTTGTGTGATATTAAAGCCGAAAGTAAATATACTTAATGGTTGTACCTTGTGTGAATGAAAAATTTTTGCATTTTAAATTTGCTTCATGTAGTATATGATTTTTCAAAGCAAGAGTTTATTTATTTCCCTTATTTTTGATTTATAAGGAATATTCTAAACCTTGGAGAAATTTTCTTTTAAAAGTTATTTTGTTCACAAATTTCGAAAGTGATTTTATAAAATTTCTAAAAATCCAAGTTATTTTATGGTATAAATTTTATAATTTTTGAACTTGTATTTTATTTTATAAAAATAAATCTTTACAAATTTTATTTGTTATAATTAGCAAATTACATAGAAGACCTTGTATGTAAATCACTCTTCTATTCTCTCAAAGGGCAAATAAGACCTTTCCAACCCCACTAACTCATTTGTTGATTACTAAATTACCACATTAGCCTTGCATGCAAAATGGCCTAACTTTAGTTAGAGGACATTTTTGTACATTCTCACTTCCACTCATTATTTTGTCAACCAAAAAGCATAAAACTAAAATCAAAGTGGGAGAAGTCATTCCACTCACTCCACACTCCAACACACCAAAATTTTTCTCTCCTCCCCCTCCCACCATTGCTCTCGGCCGAAGCATCATTCCCCTACCCCCTTCCATTTTTCATTTCATTCTTCATCTTCCCAAGTGTAAATCTTCTACCTACATTCATCTTATATACTTTCAAGAGTTTTGTGACTTGGAGGTTGAAGTTCCATGGATTCATGTGTAGTTCTTATGTGATCTCCAAAGAGAAACTCTTGATTCTTGTGAATTCAAGAGCTCTCAATGAGATATATTTTATATATGTGTTAACTAAGTGTTTTATGGAGATATCATGCTTTAAAATCCTTTGCATGCTACTGAAATTTCATTATATATTTATATTTAGTCATGCATTCTAGTTTTAAGACATTAAAATGATGATCAACCATGCTTTTCATGCTACTCTTTTTGAAATCATGTTGCTATGTCTAAAAATCTATAAATTCAAAATATGTATGCTTAAAATAGATTGTTTCCATGATAAATTTCTTATTAATAGTTAAAAGAAGATATATTTCATGATTATTAAGGATGAGTAATAGGTAAAAGCCGAATTTGCAAGCATTTAAACTTTATGCCTAGCCGAAATCTTGTTATGTGTTTTCCATGAGTGGCATGTCATATTTTTAGTGGCATATTGTTCATTCTTGGGCATGGATGATCTCCCCTTCTATTGAGGCACTATTTTTGGACATTAAGACACTAGGTTTGCTTTGTAAAGAGTTGGATGCTTGGTTATTAAGTGGGAGTCAAGGTGGAAAGGGATTAGTTAGTATTTGCATTTTTCCAGATTTGATGCACTAGTTTATGGGGAAGTTTTGAATGAGCATTTGTTGTGCACTTTGACGCCCAAGCCACCAGAAGCTAGCATTAGGGGTATATAAAAGGTTTTAGGTGTTTTTTGAAGGTTTATAAGTCGTTTGGTTAGGTGCACGCGTGAAATCACAAAATCTGTCCAGCAGGGGACAGTTTTGTTGCAACTTAGAAATAGGAAGTTTTGACCATGTCATGGGTAGGCCCTCATTAGGCCCTGTTGGGCCTTAGTTAGAGGGAGTGTCACAGGAGTTTTTATAACCATAGTTCATAGGATTTGAGTTAGAACCAATGTGTCACAAGTTAGTTCAAGTCATGGCGTTTTCTGCCCAGAAAAACAAGGGAACCATAGACTTTAAGCTTAGGCCCAAGGAGGCCCAAGCTAGGCCCTTAGCCACATCAAGTTTGGGAGATGCCTTATGGTCAGAAGAGTCTAGTGTAAAAGTTTTGGAGGTAAACTTGTAGTTTAAGAGTGTCTAATGCACTCAAGAAACCATAGATGTCTTTCTGAAATTTTCCTTAGTGAGCACTTTCACTTAACACATAGTTTTTGAGCATTTATGAGTAAGACCTAGGTTGACCGCTATGTTTGCAAGATAGTATAAAGCCATTAGAATTAAAGGGCCAAGTGAGGGTTAATAGGTTTTGGATAGTTAAGTAAAGGCACAGTGTGTAAGGAAGCCAAAGTTTAGAGACTTTGTCTAGTTTAGCGACCAAGTGACTTAAGTTGTGAGTCGAGATCATCCAAGACTAGGGTTGCATTATGGTGTGTGTGATATTATTTGGTATTAAAATATGATATGTGAGTATATCTGGCTATGTGTACAATTATATTTATATGGTAAATATAAATTGCGTGCATATAGGCCTAAGTGCCATTTTTGTTGTAAATAGGTTAAGTTGGTGAGAATATATTATAATGAGGATTATTATTATTTATGTAGGATCTCGAGACGAGGGTAAACTTGCCATAAAGGTCGAGTGAAGCTTCCAGTTGCTCCTACCAGCCAGACCAGACCAGCCTTTCTCAAGGCAAGTGATTCAACCTGTCTTTTGTACTCACTGCAAATGTGTAACAATTAGTTCATATATATTGATGCAATTATCCTGAGTCATTTTGTTATACTTGAACCAAGCGATTCTTAATTCTATCTTTGAATTATATAGAAATGCCATGAACCCTCAAGTACGTATTGCAAGTAGATTAAAGGTCTTATCACGTTAGTATATTAAAGTAATTGGAATGCCATGATAAAATAAAGAGTTGTTATAATACTTGATTGATCCTCTTGATTAACATGCTAATGATTCCCAAAGTATTGATATCTCACCCTGATGCTTAACCCCTATAGAAACTTTACCTTGATACCTAAAAGCCAGATATTCATCAAAGTTGTCCATAATTGATTGATACCCCTCTTTTTTACCCTAAAGTTTGACAATCCTGATATACCTTGAGCTAAAGATCATTTCTTCATATTTTAACACCCTTAGTATTCATGAAGCTTATCTTCTTGATGTTCTAGCACTTGTACCTTGTCGAAAACCATTGTTTTAAGCCTAGTTTGGCATTACTATTTCATAATACCCAATAGCCTTGCTAAATTTCCTTGTCCAAGTTCTTGTATATGGAAACCTTTCAGTTACACTAATAGAGTAAAGTCTAGTGGATCATGGCCTTGAGATTTTGTGACATATTCCCAGTGTTTCAAGTTGATCTATAATCCCTTGATAAAAATGTTTACTACTTAAGAGATTTTGTTATAAATCGGCATCAGTTTTTGAAATGATTAAAATGTGGATTTTCAGTCCCAAAGGGGGATAAATGTTTTCTTTGAATAGTGGATCTGGACTGAGACGTGAGTCCTTTCCACACTTATATTGTAGGCTTAAAAGTTTCCTAGGGATCCCATTAATGTTTTATAACCCAGCGAGGTTCGGGATTACTTCGCGGCTGATCACCGGCTGTAATCTGTAGCGTCATAAAATGATTTTGATTAAGATATGATTTTGAAAATGTTTTGATACAAGCAAATGATGCCATCACCCAAAAATTTCATCTCTGATTATTATCAATTATATATTCACATTGTCATTCTTTAATATATATCTCGATTTATGTTTTGTATCGTATTGTTTAGCACTTGTTGAGCATTTGGCTCACTCCTTGCTTTACCCTGATATTACAGTTAGCAGCTATGGTTAGATTCAAGCAGACAACACGTAAGACCTGTGACGTTGATGCGTATGTCCGAGCTCAGGTAGAATAAGAGATAGTTTTGTGTGAGCACTCGACATTAAAATCAGTTGTAATAGATGGTAGTGTTGGGCTATTCCAAACCCTAAACTGTAAGATCTTGGATTCAGTTATGTTTATTTTCGTCTAAATATTTAATAGTTATATTTATTTTGTTTGTTAAGTTGGGGGTGTGACAAAGAAAGTATCGAAAAAAGATCATTTCAACAATCAATAAGATATGTCACAATAATTGCATAAGGTAAGCTTTTAAAGAAAATGGGAGTAGCACTTGAACACGGAAATTATAAGTATTGATAAGTATAAGTATTTTCATGTGAAAGTATATTGGAATCACGAATGATAAGGTTGAGAGACTTGCACAATATAAATTTGAAATGGAACGGCACTTGGAATAATCATAAGTAGAATACTTGCATAACATGAGTTATGAAAGAGAGCCACTTGTAATATATCAAGAAATTTTGGGAATACTTGCATAGAATAAGTTTGACAAGGGAGGAACACTTGCCTCTTCTAACGACCTTAGCTAACACAAAAGCAACCTTGAGCTCCCCTACTCGACTTTGATGGTAAGAGTCTTTCATCTATCTTCTCTTGAACCAACACATATAATATAACCTCATTACTAAAGATTCTATACAAAACTCGAAGGACTCTTGTATACTTATTCGACTCTAATGCAAAACATAGGTATTACTTACACGAGTCCACTTATTATCGTGCATTTATATCACATAATCACTTAGTGCACATAATCATGTATAATTACAAGTAGTCACATGGAATCATGGCATATAGTTCACATAATCATACGAGTATCGAATGATCTCGAGACACTCTACCCTTGATCACTCGATCTTTCCCTTTTCTCATTTTTAGTCACCAAACCTAGCAATTCCGAAGTACTATAAATCTAATTCTCTTGATTATTCTTAGAACATTCTCTTCTAATGAACTTTATGTAACACCCCCAAATCCGGGGTCGGGGATCCGGGTTGTCACGAGTTCCATTTACCCTAATAACACTTAATCTTAATAAACAACCAACTACTGCGTACTGTGACCCCACAATATACACACACACACACACACCACAAGTTATAGTCTCAGAGATGAATACCAAAAATAATACAAGTCGTTTTATTCCACAATTATAAGCCTTTACATCTCAAAAAGGGTTTCTGAATAAATTTACATTTCTTTGCCATTATTACAAATCATATAGATACATAAGTCTGGTACATCAGAAGTTGAAAGCCTATCCTATTGGTAATTCCTACCTCAGCTACAGCGGCATCAACGCCTATAGGAAACTGCGGAACGTTTCCTATCCGCTCATAAATTGGGAGCTTGGTCTTGTTCATCTTGTCTATCTGTTGTTGTGTGATGAAAGAAGAAAGCAAGGGTGAACAACAAAGCAAGGGTGAGCAACAAGTCCACCGAAATAATATGTATAATAATTAACAATATATGAGCATTCTCATAGTACTCATGAAAGTCTTGGTCAAAAGAAATGAACCAAGTTGGATATCTTAATGCGATGAAGTCACAAAATATTCAATATATATACATATATACTTTTCAAAATCTTGGAAGTCCTTTTCCATGCATAATACACACAGAGTTCCAGTGTATAACTGTATAAAAATATCGTTGCAAGGTGATCTCATATATCTAACCTTATCTCAACATTTTTATGAAAATCTTTGTCATGCATCAGATAAGCATTAACCAGATATAAGTTGAAAAGATGAAGTTACAAGATACTCCAATATACTTATATCCTTTCCGAATACTACTTGAACTACCACCGTTCAAGGTATAAATAGTTCATCACATATATGAAGCTACAAGGCATAACTTGTATAGAATAAATCTTTGAAATATCATTCAAAAGAAATGAAGTTACGAGATACTTTATTTGATGGAAACATCATATTGAAAACTCGATCCTGCCAACACTCAACAATCGCCCAGCCGTAGCCTTTCTATCGAAGTGCTCTGGGTAGTGTTGCAGAAATATCCAACTGGATGATGAACTCATTACGAGAGTTTGCCGCGCCAGGAAGACCACTTACGATGATCAGTCGCAGTAGTGCAACCCCACCATTTTCTACATGTAGAGGAGAACCTGTCGGATTTACTTGTCAACCGAACACTGGACTCCTAAGGAATCGACCGTCTTAGCGGAACTTCCAGGCCATGTGGGCCAATATAATAAGGCTGGGCCGGCGCCACTCGACCACTTACGCCACTCCTAGTTCAGATGAAATCCATGACTCTGAAACGTAAAGCTCGTCCCCCTTTCCCCAAGTAGAAATTTGTTGATACGGCTCCACCAAAAAGTCGTATCTAGTTGGAAAGGAAAACTCGCCGATATTTCCCAGGAGATGCCTATTAATGGATTAACTTGTTCCAAGAATTTTACTTCCCGAGTGTTGGGTAAGTAATTAAAAAATCTTTTATCAAAATAGCAACCTTGTTGCGAATATAAAACACACCACAGAGCCGGATCCCTCAGGTTTTGAACGACTATTTAAATCCCCTTCGAAAGGAGGATCTTAAATATAAAAATGAGTTTTGGGATCCGCCCTAACTTTTAAAATCATTTTGAAAACTCGAAAACATTTTTAAAAATGTTTGGAGTGATGCTGATTTAATAAAATAAATCAGTCCTAATATATTAGAAAATATCTGAATATTATTATTTAAATAATATTCCCATAAAGAATAATCTTTTTAAAAATAATTGAAGTAGAAGTTTTAAAACTTATACTTGAAATGAATATTAAATAACCAAAGATATACTTATACGAAAGTACTATCTTTATTTGAATAATCAAAAGTAAGTTTGATTATCGACACATTATTCTTTAATAAAATAAAGAATATTATTTAATAAATAAGCGGAGTCATAAGTCCTCGAATGAATATTAAAAAATAATATTCATTAAATAAAATAAACGGAGTCATATGTCCTCGAATGAATATTCAAAATAATATTCATTAATATGAATAAATGGAGTCATAAGCCCTTGAATGAATATTCAAAATAATATTCATTAATAAAAATAAAGTTATCGAATAAACCTTATTCGATTCATAGTTTTGAAAACTATATCTATATATATATATATATATAAATATATATAATATACTCGGGAACATCGACTCCCGGTTTTAGAAAATGTTCACCTTTGGGTCCCCTATACTAAGGGTATACGCAATTACTGCTTATATCTAGCATAGGTTTTATGCAACTAATAAGCATTTGAATCAACAGATATATAACCAGATTACGAAACAGACATGCATATATATATACCATATCAACATGCTTCAATGTATCGCAAAAATTTTCTAATAAACCAACATGCATCTATCACAAGATAATGCATATACTTATATACATCACAACAACAGTATAACGGGTAGGAAACTTGCCTGAGTGTTCCGGGGTCGACTTAAGCTTAGAGTGGGTCCGATAACCTATGAACAACAACATAAGTCAGAATTAAACCCCGGTCGCTTAAGAAACTAGACTTTAACCAATTGAACCCTAACGTTCACTTATGGTAACTTATATGCTTAACGAATCACATAAGTCATTCGAGTACCCTCGGCTCCACCATTTTTAATAATTTAACCATTAAGAGTTTTAAGGCGATTCTTTCGCGAGTACTTTACCAACTGCCTAATCCACTTTAAATAAATGTTTCATACTCCAATTAGTCATTTAAGGGCCTTTGTTAGGAATATATGTGCATTAGTTTGATGATATGTTTAACAAAACA
This sequence comes from Apium graveolens, assembly GCF_009905375.1. NCBI lineage: Eukaryota > Viridiplantae > Streptophyta > Magnoliopsida > Apiales > Apiaceae > Apium > Apium graveolens. Next base: position 55,669,658 of record NC_133650.1, read on the forward strand.
CTTAAGTAGAAATCTAGTGTTTGTAGCCTCAACGGATAAGACCACTTTGGCTATCCGTTGATGGTGTAGCTTTACTTAGAAATAAGTCTAGTGTTGTAGCACATTTCAGTCTCTGAATTTGAGATATAATTCTTAAATGTTGAGGGAAATTATAAGTCATGTTGACTACTAAAGGATATGCAGATAGGAAGGCCAATTGTAAATATTTCATGCCTTGTAATTTTGTATAAATGAAATGGTGTCAACGGATAACTTAAAGACCTTCAACGGATGAGAAACAAAGCTTCAACGGATGTCTCTAAAGCTTCAACGGATAACATCCTTCAACAGATGAGTGCATCAACGGATAGAGCTTCAACTGCTAACACATCGACGGATAAAGCCATCAACGGATGAAGGCTTCAACGGATGTTTTGTTAAATAGCAGTTGACAAGTGGTAGTTGTACCTACAAACAGAGGCACATGGGTTGACAGAGACAACTGAGATGTGGTAGCCTATTTCAGGAACATCAGAAAAAATAGCCGTTCTACTCTAGTATAAAGAGGCAATAGTCAACAATGCACTGGAGTAAAATGGAGAAGAAACAAGTGGAGAACTTATTTTATTATTGTACTTTTATCTTTGTCTTCACTTGTAAACTTGGTGTTATATAAACCAAGTAGCAGCTAGTAATTAGAAGAGAATTTTTCCAGAGCTGTTTAGAAAAATCTTGAGAAAAATTATCTAGTTTGTACTAGGATGCAGCTATGATCAACTTCTTGAATCACAGATTTTCTGAAATACCATCTCTGGTGGAACAACAAATCCACCAGAAAAGTTTTTAAGGTCTGTTGTGTTCTGTACTTTTGTGCTTGAATATATATCTGTCTGTATTAGCTTAAAGCAATTCACACACTTGTTTATCTTAAACACACAGCCTTTGAAACTGCTCAAAACTTGAAAAAGTTTTGAGATTTACATTCAACCCCCCTTCTGTAAATCGCATTGTTAGTTCACTAGGAATAACAATTGGTATCAGAGCAGGCTCTTGACATACAAAGAGTTTAAAGTTCTTGGAAACTAACAAAGATGAGTAAGAAGGATATTGGAGTAAAAATCCCAGTTCTTGACAAAGACAGTTATCACCATTGGAAGGTGAAAATGCACCTTCATCTACTCTCCCAAGATGAAGGTTATGTAAACTGCATTGAAAATGGTCCTCACATTCCCCACAAAGTAGCCACAGTTGCTACAGCCACAATTGTTGTTGGTCAATCCATTCCAAAACCTAGAGCAAAATGGACAATGGAAGACACAGAAGAAGTCCACAAGGATAAGAAGGCTATGAACATTTTGTTTAATGGTCTTGACAAGGATATGTTTGATAATGTGATAAATTGCACAACTTTCAAAGAGGTTTGGGACACAGTTCAGCTACTGTGTGAAGGTACAGAACAAGTAAAAGAAAACAAAATGCAGCTTCTCATTCAACAGTATGAGTATTTTCATTTAGAAGAAAATGAATCTTTAAATGACACATTCAATAGATTCCAAAAGCTGTTGAATGGACTGAAGCTGTATGGTAGAGTGTACCAGGTGAAGGATTCAAATCTTAAATTTTTAAGATCCTTGCCAAAGGAATGGAAACCCATGACTGTCTCCTTGAGAAACTCTCAAGATTATAAGGACTTCACTCTTGAAAGATTATATGGAATCTTGAAGACTTATGAACTAGAGCTGGAACAGGATGAGGTATTGGAGAAGGGAAGAAAGAAAGGAGGTTCAGTTGCCTTGGTAGCTGAAAATGAGAAAGAATGCAGATAAGAAACTGTGAGATCAACATTAAACTCCAAAGATGGCACAAGCAAATCAGAATCAAGCAAGGGTAAGGAGCAAGTTGCTGAGAATGAAGACAACTCCAGCCAAGATGACTCTGATGGTATTGATGAGCATCTTGCATTTCTGTCCAGAAGATTTGCAAAGATGAAATTTAAGAAAAACACTAGAGCCACTAAACCTCATAAGAACATGGTGGACAAATCCAAGTTCAAGTGTTTCAATTGTGGTATAAGTGGACACTTTGCAAGTGAGTGCAGAAAGCCAACTACTGAAAAGAAGAAATTTGACCAAGTAGATTACAAAAAGAAATATTTTGATCTGCTCAAGCAAAAGGAGAAGGCTTTCATTACTCAAAAAAAAGACTGGGCAACTGATGGAGAAGAAGAGGATGAAGATGTGGAATATGTCAACTTGGCTCTCATGGCTGATTCTGAGGAAAATGAAGTTAGTTCATCAAGCAACCAGGTAATCACTACTGATTTAACACAGCTTACTAAAGAAGAGTGCAATGATGCTTTTAATGACATGTCTACTGAATTGTATCACTTGCGTGTGTCTCTTAAATCTCTTGCTAAAGAAAATAGTAGGATTAAAGAGAACAATCTGTTTTTAAGTAATAGAAATGCTGTGTTAGAAGATAAGTTGATTGACCTAGAGAAAACTAAGCAACATTGTATATCTGTTGAAAATGAACTAGCTGAATCTGTTAAGAAAGTAGAAATACTTTCTAATCAATTAGAGAGAGAGCAAGAGGTGATTAAAGCCTGGAAGACATCTAGGGATGTTAGTGCTCAAATTGTCAAGGTACAAGGAATTGAATCATTTTGTGAGGCTGCCTGGGATAAAAACAAAAAGAAAATGGAATTAATTGATGGGCTATCAACGGATGTGGAATCAACGGATGATGAAAATTATCTGTTGAAGGAAGAAAAGGAGCATCCGTTGAAGGTTCCTCAATTAAAACTGGCAGATATTTCTAAAAGTGAAAATCTAAAGAAACTCAACAAAAAGTTTGGTTCAACTTCCAAGAACTTTGTCAAAGAAGAAGCAAGCACATCCAAAGATTTCAGTAAGGTGAATATAGGACACATGACCTTAGAACAGTTAAAGAATAGGCTCAAAGTGGTTGAGGATAAAAAGGAAACTAAAAGGAAATCTAATAGAAATGGGAAGGTAGGGGTTAACAAACATAACAATTACACACCTGATAAGTATGCTCCTAGAAAAAGCTGTGTGCATTGTAATAGTGTTAATCATCTATCTGCTAATTGCAAATCTATTAAGAAAACTCCCATACCTGTACCCTCTTCCATGCCTAATATGTCTGCATCACCTCTGCATGCTATGCCTGTTATGTCTCAACAGAATCCTTATGCACATTTTGCAAACATGCCATATTTTAACAATCCTTATCTTGCTGCATTTAGTATGCCTCAAATGCCATACAATATGCCTATGTGGAATAACATGTTTGCACAATCCATGCCTTATCAAATTCCAAATGTGCTAAATGATTCTGTGACTAACCCTACACCTCAACCAACTACATCTAAGATCAAGGTTGACTCAAAGTTACCTAAGTCTAAAGATGCAGGAGGAATGAAGTCTAGGAGAAAGGCTAACATGAATGGACCCAAGGAAACTTGGGTACCAAAATCAACTTGATTGATTTTATGGTGTGCAGGGAAACAGAAGAAATCTATGGTACTTGGACAGTGGCTGTTCAAGACACATGACAGGAGATTTCTCCCTGCTCACAGAGTTTAAGGAGAAAGCTGGCCCTAGCATAACCTTTGGAGATGACAGCAAAGGGTTTACTATGGGATATGGCTTGATTTCAACAAGGAATGTCATCATTGATGAAGTTGCATTAGTTGATGGTCTCAAGCACAACTTACTGAGCATCAGTCAACTATGTGATAGAGGGAATACAATTTCCTTCAATTCTGAAGCCTGTGTTGTCACCAGTAAGAAAGACAACAAAGTGGTTCTAACTGGAGTTAGAAAAGGAAATGTGTACTTAGCTGACTTCAACTCTACTGATGCAGAATCTATTACTTGTCTCTTTAGCAAAGCAAGTCCAGTTGAAAGTTAGCTATGGCACAAGAAGCTATCCCACTTGAATTTCAAGACAATGAATGATCTAGTCAAAAAGGACTTAGTTAGAGGAATTCCTCTTGTTGAATTCTCAAGGGATGGTTTGTGTGATGCTTGTCAGAAAGGAAAACAAAGGAAAGCATCATTCAAAAAGAAGCTTGAAACAACAATTGATGAACCATTACAGCTGCTACATATGGATTTGTTTGGACCAGTCAATTGCAAGAAAAAGATATTGCTTAGTGATTGTAGATGATTTCTCAAAGTTTTCATGGGTCTATTTTCTTGGATCAAAGGATGAAGCAAGTGAAATCATTATCAATCACATCAGGCAAGTCAATAATCATCCTGACTTGAAGGTTAGGAATATCAGGAGTGACAATGGAACTGAGTTCAAGAATTTAACAATGAGGCTGTTCTGTGAAGAAATTGGAATCATGCATGAGTTCTCAGCTCCAAGAACACCTCAGCAAAATGGGGTAGTTGAAAGAAAGAACAGATCTTTAATTGAGGCTGCTAGAACAATGCTTGAAGAATCAAAGTTACCAACATATTTCTGGGCTGAAGCTGTTAATTGTGCCTGCTACACTCAGAATATTTCTTTGATCAATCAAGCTAAAGGCATGACTCCTTATCAGTTGTTCAAAAGAAGAAAACCAACTCTAAACTTTCTTCATGTCTTTGGATGTAAATGCTTTATACTGAGAAATCAATCTGACCATAAAGGGAAGTTTGATGCAAAGGCTGATGAAGGGATATTTGTTGGTTACTCAGCTGGAAAATCTTATAGGGTCTACAATCTAAGAACCAACATTGTTATATAATCTGTGCATGTTGTGTTGGATGATAAAAAGATTGATGGACTAACAGATGAGGGACACCATGAGAGACTCAAATTTGACAACATTGAGATATATTGTGATGATAGTGAAGAGGAGACTGATGGAGATGACACTTCAAAAGGGATTCAAAACATGCCATTGGATAATGCACAAAATTCTGCATCCGTTGATAGAGGCAATGCAGTATCCGTTGAAAGACATAGTGCATCATCCGTTGAAGTACAAAATGAAGCATCCGTTGATCATAGTTCATCAACGGATAATCGATTTACATCATCAGTTGATAGAACTCCAAGTTCCCTGCAAAGGACCAACAACTCAGGGGGAGTTTCAACTAATCAACACTCTGTCTCACATCATGACAATACTGAGGCCACCTCATCTAGAGTATATCTTCCACCTCAAAGGAAATGGACCAAGAATCATCCCTTTGAACTGATCATTGGTGATGCATCATCTAAAGTGCAAACAAGAAAAGCTACTCAAGATGAATGTCTGTATAGTAGTTTTCTATCTCAGGAGGAACCTAAGAAAGTGGAAGAAGCTTTATTGGATCCAGATTGGATATTAGCTATGCAGGAAGAGCTGAACCAATTTGAGAGAAACAAAGTTTGGAAGCTGGTACCCAAACCAAAGAACAAGAGTCCTATTGACACAAAATGGGTATTCAGAAACAAGATGGATGAAAATGGCATTGTCATAAGAAATAAAGCCAGATTGGTTGCTAAAGGCTATTCTCAACAAGAGGGAATAGATTTTGATGAGACATATGCTCCTGTTGCAAGACTTGAAGCCATCAGAATTTTTCTAGCCTATGCAGCCCATCCCAATTTCAAAGTCTATCAAATGGATGTCAAGAGTGCATTTCTAAATGGGAAATTGGAGGAAGAAGTTTATGTAAGTCAACCTCCAGGGTTTGAAGATCCAAATTTTCCAGACTATGTGTATTATTTGTTGAAAGCACTCTATGGACTGAAGCAAGCACCTAGAGCCTGGTATGAAACCTTATCAAAATTCCTTTTGGAGAATCACTTCACTAGAGGTACTGTTGATAAAACTCTCTTCTTTAGGAATGTTAATGGCTCTAGTATACTTGTTCAAATTTATGTAGATGACATAATATTTGGATCTACAGATGATAAGCTTTGTAAAAAGTTTGCTAAGCTAATGCAAAGTAATTATGAAATGAGCCTGATGGGAGAACTAACCTATTTTCTTGGTTTACAAGTTAAACAAGTTAGTGATGGAATTTTCATTAGTCAAACTAAATATATTTATGATCTTTTAAAGAAGTTTGACTTAATAGAATGTTCATCTGCAAAAACTCCCATGGCCACTGCCACTAAACTTGAATTAAATAAGACTGAAAGGTCTGTGGACATTACAAGTTATAGAGGCATGGTTGGTTCACTTTTATATTTAACTGCCAGTAGACCAGATATAATGTTTTCTACATGTCTCTGTGCTAGATTTCAAGCTGACCCTAAAGAATCTCACTTAGTAGCTATTAAAAGGATTTTCAGATATCTCAAAGGGACTCCAAATCTAGGAATTTGGTACCCTAGAGAGTCTGGTTTTGATCTAATTGGCTACTCAGATGCAGACTATGCAGGTTGCAAAATAGACAGGAAAAGTACAATAGGCTCCTGCCAATTCCTGGGAAACAAGCTTGTATCATGGTTTAGCAAAAAGCAAAATTCAGTCTCTACTTCTACAGTTGAGGCTGAATACATTGCTGCTGGAAGTTGCTGCTCTCAAGTGTTATGGATGAGGAATCAACTCCTTGATTATGGACTACATGTTGATAGAATTCCTATTTTTTGTGACAACACAAGTGCCATAGCCATAACAGAGAATCCTGTGCAGCACTCAAGGACCAAGCACATTGATATCAAGTACCACTTCATTAGGGAACATGTGATGAAAGGTACAGTGGAACTTCATTTTGTTCCAAGTGAACAACAAATTGCAGACATATTTACCAAGCCACTTGATGAATCAACATTCACAAGATTGGTAAGTGAGCTAGGTATGCTTAATTACTCTTAAAATTCATGTCCTTATTGCAATTTGAATTGAAGCCTGAAATGTATTAGCTGCAAGAACAAATTTGATTTTTAACATAGATTATTCCATCAACGGATATTCCCTATCCGTTGAAAGTCAAAATTGTTCTGTCAACGGATGTTCATTATCCGTTGAAAGTCATAAACATTTCTGGAATTTTTATCCGTCAACGGATAAAACTGAAGTGCTCTTCAACGGATGACAGTTTACCTTATCCGTTGAAATATCACATCAGTCGATTCAAGTGTTTCACAGTCGTTGATTCTATTGTCTTAACCGTTGATACTCATACATACAGCTGTATGTATTTGTTTTAAAGGTAGTTTTCAGAATACTTACAGTTTATTCTTAAACGGCTGAAATTCACTTACACATATTTATTGTTTAATCTCTTATTTATGTTTTTTTTAATTTGAGAAAGTATATAAGCCCTTCTGATTTTTCATTTTTACTTTACGCTTTCTTGAAATTTCAAAGCTTTTACCATTTTCTCTCTGCAAAACCTTCAAGTTATTCTCTGCAATTTCTACTCACAACAATGGCACCAGTAGTAAAGATTATGTCTCAATCTGGGTTCATCTATGAGAAGAACAATTTCATAGCTTTGGTAAAAAAGAATGAAGCCCACTCAGATTATCACAAAATGATGGACTTCATCAAAAACTGTAAACTTAGCTATGCAATGCTGGAAGCCCTAACGATTTACTGTGAAGTAGTTGAGGAGATTTGGACATCTGCTGAGTTCAACTCCATAGATATGACTATCTCCTTCACTCTCAAAGGTAAAAATCACTGTGTTAACTGTGATGACTTACTAGCATGTTTTAAATTACCTGAGAACAATGCCATGACACCACACACTGATAATGATGTATCCAGCATGTTAGATTCCATAGGTTATTCTCTTAACTCTGCTAGTTTAGGGAGTATTAGAAGAAAAGGCCTTAGGAAAGAATGGAGTTTTCTTGGGGATGTCTTTATGAAGATTTTCTCTGGGAAAATTAGCAATTTTGATGCCATAACTTCATCTCTTGTTAATATGCTCTATATGCTTGTTTCTGATAGGTATTTTAATTTTAGCAACTATATTATGCTAGATGTGGGTACTAGATTAGGTAACAAAGCTAATAGACCTAATAACATCTATTATGCTAGATTCTTTATGTTATTGGCTAACCATATTGCTGAAGGTTTGGTCATTACGAATGAGAATAATAAACTCAAGTGCTGGGCACAAGAGAAAAGAGTTCTTGCAGATTTATTGAGAATGGATCTCAACAGCAGTGTGCCATTGGTATATTTACCAATCATGAATGCACCACAGGTAGGTGAGGTAATTGCTTCTACAACTCCTACTTCTTCCAACCCCTCTATTTCTTTATCTTTTAGTGTGGCCATGGAATCTGTGACAATGCCCCAACAGATACCTACCAAGGTCACCAAAACTAAACTTTCAAAATCAAAGACAAAGAAAACCACCTCTGTTGTTTCTCAAAAGACAACAGTTGTAACACCTACCATTAACCCTGAGGGGAGTGAACAGGGTGTGAGTGGTGAGGGGAGGGGTGAACATCAAAGAAACCCCCAGGATAAGGAAGGAGAGAAAAGTGCTTCCCAAGCTAGCCAAGCCACAGTTTCTCAAAAAGCTGTGGTGGCTGAAAAGGTTACTAGCATATCCCTAGCTGCATCATCCCAAAAGGATGTAACTATTGAAAATAGTTCCCAAACAGGAACACACAAACGAGGGAGGGACACTAAAGCCAAACACTCACCAACAAAAGCCTTTATTAGAAGAAAGAGAGCTAGAACCCAATCTTCTACACAGGGTGCACACACTGCACAGATACTTCCATCTGTATCTATGCCTTCTCAAACTCAGTTTGATGTGGCTCCAACAAATGTGGAGTCACAGCCCCATTCTCTCATAATTAACACACATCAATCACCACACACTTCTTCACCATCTCTAGATGTGGATATGTTATTCCCATCAATTCCTGATTCTCCCTTTTTACAACTCAGGGAGGAGCCCCACTCAAATATAGGTGATCATCATCTTTTAGATGATTTGTTGGATCACCCGCAAATTCTTTCAGATATAATTGAAGGATCTGTGTCACCAAAACTCATATCAATCTACACAGATTCAACAGTTATATCACTTTCAAGTTCTACTTCTTTTCCTTCTTCAACGGATATCACTCATCCGTTGACAAGTGGTTGTTCTTCAACGGATAAGCTTAACAGCAGTTATCCGTTGATACCATCAGTTTCACCTTCAACGGCTATTCCTCATCCGTTGATAGTCTCTACACACACAACTGAAACAATTCCAAGTGTAGAAGACTTGATTACTGTACAATCACTTCTAGGACTGAGGGAAGGGAGTGACAATTTGAGTGAGAGGCTGGGTTGCTCCCAGGCAAAAGGAGAAACTGAGAGCTCAAATATGCATGCTATTTCTACCAGCATGGCAAAAGTAAGTGAGAGGAGTACCACCTTAGTAGGTGAAGGTGAGGGAGTGAGTTGTGTGAGCCAGGGGGAGCCCCTGATGCAAGAACATAGAGAAAATGAGAGAAAGGCAGGTACAGCAGATATAAGGATGGATCCAGCCATTGCTAGTGAGTCAATGATTGTGAATGATGCTGAAAAGGAAAGACAATTTCAGCAACATTACAAAGCTGTAATTGATAACATTTCCTTGGATGCTGACACTTTTACTCATCCTATTTCATCCTATCAAGTATTGGCTGCACAGGGCAATGTGGAGGCAGAAAAGACACTACATCTAGTACATACAACATCATCTCTTCAAAGGGACAAAACTGCTATTAACAAGATGCCTTCAACAGCTGGTGAGTCATTTGAAGAATTTGGAGTAAATTCTGATGATGATGACTTTGTTTCTTCTGATGGAAGCATGAACTTAGGGGGAGATGAAGGCCCTAGTTCTATTCCAAATCTACCTGAATGGGCTTTCACAAAGGAGTCTACAACAGGGCAATTCAATGTCTCCTTAGTCAAACAAATCAGTACTATCAAACAGGCCATTCAGAAAACTTCTCATGCTGGTACAAAGGCTATCCTTACAGCTCACTTGGACTCACTACATCTTATGAAGTTGCAGCAAGTAAAACAGAATCTGAGTGTGGATGAACTCAGAAAGGATATTGCTGACTTGAAATCCTACAATTCTGAAAAATTGGATTCAGTCATGCCCTTTGGTACAATTCAGGACATTTTGTTGAGATTGAAAAAGGAATCACATACTGAAAAGAGGCTGGCCAAATTGGAAGACAGAGGTCAAGTTATTGAAGATTCTGTGGCCACCATTCTTCACAACCAACAATCTCAAACAAATCTACTTATGCAGCTGGCAAAAGCACAGGGCTTGACCCCTCTCCTTGATGATAACAAAAAGGGGGAGAGTAAAAGGGAAGGGGAAGGAGAGCCATCTACAAAAATCCAAATATCTAAATTGCTAGTTCCTGCCATCACTACTTCTCCAATCATTCAAATCAAAGGAAAGCCTGATAGAATTGATTTAATCCAGCTAGCAGCAGCTGAAATTCAAGTGAAAGAGCAAAGGAGGAGAATTGATGAAAGGATGCAACAGCTGTTTGGCTCAACACAAGATAAATCAATATCTGTGAAACATAGCACAAAGGTTGAACCAATCAATATGGAGCACAAGCCAGAAAGGAGAAATAAGGTTGGAGAGACTTCTTTCAAGAATCTAAAACCTATGGTTCTCAAGCCTAACACCAGATCCAGCAAGGACTCCACAAAGAACCCTCTTGACTTTGCTTAGATGAAAGAAGTGGACTTTCCTCTTCCAAAGCCTGATGAAGACAAAGTTTTGGGTACAAGCATCATAAAACACAAGGAGACCATGGATGAGGTAGTAAGGAGAAATATGGCTATTATCTTTAGAGAGGGAAAGAGCATATGTGTGATGCAAGGACATCCCAAATTCTCAATAGCCAAGAGGGAAGAAACCAAAAGGTTAAAGAAAGAAGCTGAAAAACTCAAGGCTGACAAAAGAGCACAAGCAAAGCTTGAACAAAAGCTAAAGTCAAGTCTAGTTGAAAATGAGAAAGGAATTGAAGTCAGGGGTGAAGACAAGATTGCAAACTTAGATGAGGTTTTTGGGAGTATATTTGGTGAAAGCATGGAGGAAAAAGAGAAATGGCAGAAGGGAAACAGAAGAAAGGCCAAGGCACATAGGAGTGAAGGCAACACTGAAGAAACTAAATCTCTACCTTCCATACCTGAACCCTTTGTTGCTGATCCCACTATAAACATCCATGGTGAACCAATCATCCCAAAAGAGGAACCTATTGATTGGGACACCATCAATTTGCCTACCTTTTTAACCACTCTTCCACTACCAAAGAAACAGAAAAGAAAATCCAAATCTACACCTCCCCTAAACTCTAAGAAATTCACTCAAAAACACAAACCTAACCCTAAGCCACCCATTTCTAAAGATGATTATGTTCACATCTGTGACATAAAAGAAATTTCAGACATTGAACTCTATCTGGATGAGCTGGAGGATGTAAGGGGAATTGCTGCTTACAGACAGCTACCAGAGAGATTGGTGTTCAGATACAAAGGAGCTGGGGAAAGAACATGGCCTCTCTACAGGATTCTGAATGAAGGCTACTCTACCTTGATCAGAGTCTTTTCAGCCATACAAAAGGATTCTGGCTTTACCAGGACTGCCAAGACTGAAATTCTCAACAAGATTGCCAACATAAGGAAAACTTGGAGGGAGCCCAATGCTTTGCCCAGAACCTTACTCATTCAAGAAAGGGGAACTACAATTCACAAATCACCTCATTGGTTGATGGAATTCAGAGATGATAAAGGAGTCAGAAGATTTTTCAGACTTGAAGACCAACTCAAGATTGCCAGCAATGAAACTCTCAAAGAAATGCAATCTAAGTTGGATATCAGTGATGAAGATGAAGCTGAATTCTTCAGATAACTCCAACTCCAAATTGAGGAAAATGACAAAGGGCTAGGAAAGAAAACCAGGGATCAAAGAAGAAAAAGATGATTTGCTCAGGCTAGAGGAGCACCCTTGGAAACACTGTAAATCTTCAATTACCTTCTAGTACATACACTTTTGTAGCACTTTTAAATTTCTACTTAGTTTCAGTTCATATATTTGTTAAGTGTTTTGTTATCATCAAGTTAACCTTGAATTTATGTCTACAATTCTTATAGACATAAATAGGGGGAGATTGTTAGGAATATATGTGCATTGGTTTGATGATATGTGTAATAAAACACTTAAATAGAAATCTAGTGTTTGTAGCCTCAACGGATAAGACCACTTTGGCTATCCGTTGATGGTGTAGCTTTACTTAGAAATAAGTCTAGTGTTGTAGCACATTTCAGTCTCTGAATTTGAGATATAATTCTTAAATGTTGAGGGAAATTATAAGTCATGTTGACTACTAAAGGATATGCAGATAGGAAGGCCAATTGTAAATATTTCATGCCTTGTAATTTTGTATAAATGAAATGGTGTCAACGGATAACTTAAAGACCTTCAACGGATGAGAAACAAAGCTTCAACGGATGTCTCTAAAGCTTCAACGGATAACATCCTTCAACGGATGAGTGCATCAACGGATAGAGCTTCAACTGCTAACACATCAACGGATAAAGCCATCAACGGATGAAGGCTTCAACGAATGTTCTGTTAAATAGCAGTTGACAAGTGGTAGTTGTACCTACAAACAGAGGCACATGGGTTGACAGAGACAACTGAGATGTGGTAGCCTATTTCAGGAACATCAGAAAAAACAGCCGTTCTACTCTAGTATAAAGAGGCAATAGTCAACAATGCACTGGAGTAAAATGGAGAAGAAACAAGTGGAGAACTTATTTTATTATTGTACTTTTATCTTTGTCTTCACTTGTAAACTTGGTGTTATATAAACCAAGTAGCAGCTAGTAATTAGAAGAGAATTTTTCCAGAGCTGTTTAGAAAAATCTTGAGAAAAATTATCTAGTTTGTACTAGGATGCAGCTGTGATCAACTTCTTGAATCACAGATTTTCTGAAATACCATCTCTGGTGGAACAACAAATCCACCAGAAAAGTTTTTAAGGTCTGTTGTGTTCTGTACTTTTGTGCTTGAATATATATCTGTCTGTATTAGCTTAAAGCAATTCACACACTTGTTTATCTTAAACACACAGCCTTTGAAACTGCTCAAAACTTGAAAAATTTTTGAGATTTACATTCAACCCCCCTTCTGTAAATCTCATTGTTAGTTCACTAGGAATAACAGCCTTAACCAAGGTTTCAAAGTAAGGCGAGGGGTAATGGTTCGGTCGCGAAACGCCTTTACTTAAAAAATGGTCATTTCTCCTAAACCGTACATCGGATTCAAACGAACCACATATCAAAACGAAGCTCGTAACATGAACTATCTAATCATGGAAATGGTCAAAACCTAACAGTGAGTTCACGGGTCCTAATGTTAAGAACAAAAATAGTGTAGGGTAATCGGACATTACGACGGCTATGTTTACGCGATTACCAATTTCGTACAACTCCAATTCAATTCACAAACAACCCACAATCATCACCATTCCACCATCATTCAACCAAAATACAATATCATTCAACCATAACTCAATATCTCAACTTATTCATCTAAACCAAGTCAAAAATGTGGCCAAGAACTTTAAATCCAACAAGTATCACTCCTAACCCCAAAATCAACAAAACCACTTACTAAACAAAGCTCTAAACATGATTACACACCCATTACACTAACCCGTCATCTAAACATTAGGAAATCCAAACAACAAAACTTAAGACTAAGATCATGAAGGGTTATACCTTCCTTGAAGCTTTTAATCAATGAAAGATCCTTGGAATGCCCATGAAAGCCTTAATCTATCCTCCTACAAGCTTGATCTTTCAAAGAAATCAAGAACACAAAAATTAATTTCAAGAAAGTACTATTCACCATCTTCATGAATGATTTATAGGAAATGCTAGGAAAGGATTTTGAAGCTAAGATTCCTAGGAAGTATGTAACTTAACTAGGAGAAGCTAGGATAATTACCTTGTAAATTAGCAAGTGGAGGAGCTTGGACTTCCCATTTCTTAAGAAAGAGGCCGAGAGCTTCAAGAAGAAAAAGAAGTCAAGTTGTGTTTTTTTTTGTGATTTGTTTTGCTTGCCTTGGTTGGTTGCTTTTGTTTTGATTAATTACTTTTAACCATGGTGAATTTTTTGTGGTTTAGAATCAACCAACACTTCCTTCCCTTTTTGTCATGCTCATGTCATCCCCTTATGTCATCATCCCACAATTATCCTCTTCTTGTTGGTGAGATGACATCACCCTCCACTAACTCTTTGATTAACTCCTAATCACTTGGCTAATGACCGCTGATCTATTATACGGTTCGCTTAACTTTCGTTCTCGTTTATCGTTTGAGGGATCATACCCGGGATCTTATTACTTGGGTTGCCTTAACCTTTCTCAATACATTATATTCCTTTTATGATCCTCTCTTATAATCCTTGAATTTAAATCCTTTTAATCATGTTACCTTATACTCAATTCTTTCGGTATCTGGTGGATTTTCGGGAAAAATCAAAGTGTTTGGATTTGGATTCTGACGATCTTTACATACACTTATATACCACATAGAGTACTAATAATATCTCAGAAGATCAATAAAAGAACCCCTACATAGTGTGGTACGAAAAGTTTTCTTATTCAGCATAATCAGCAAAAGCACTATTCATAAGGGTTTCAAAAATTCCAAAAATTGAGGTTATTACAGTCTCCCCTCTTTAAAAGGATTCCGTCCCGGAATCAGAAAGAAAATGAATAGGCATACTTTCTTAGCATTGCACTTTCTAACTCTCAAGTAAATTTTCCCACATTGTGGTTCTTCCATCAAACTCTGAATAGTTTGATAACCCTTCTCCTAAGCACTTGTTCCTTTTTCAATCTATAACCCAACCTGATTGCTCAATATAGGTTACGTCTGGTTGCATGTCTATGCGCTCATATGCCCCTATTTATCTGGCATCCGATTTACACTTCCTTAACATTGATACGTGAAACACGTTATGACTTGCTACATGTTCGGGGGTAGGGCTAGCTCATATGCTAACTTCCCAATACGTCTTAATATATCCAAGGGTCCAACAATTCGTGGACTTAAACTTTCCTTTCTTTCCAAACCCTCATCAATTCTTTTTAAGGGAATACTTTTAACAATACAAGGTTCCCTCCTTCATACTCTTTGTCCTTTTATTTTCAAATCAGCATAGTTCTTATGTCCATCTTGGGCTACTCCCAGCCGTCCTCTGATTAGATCTATTATATTCTTGGTCCTTTGGACCACTGCTGGTCCGAGCATCTTGCGCTCTACAACTTCATCCTAACATAAGGGAGATCGACATTGTCTTCCCTCAAAGATCTCATAAGACGACATCTCGATACCTGACATACGATCTATTATCGTGAGAAAACTCAATCCGCGCTAAGTGATCATTCCAAATTCTTTCAAGTCTATTGCACAGACTCTCATTATAGCTTTTAGCATTAGAGCTTTTGCTTCTCAATACCCATTCTTTTCCAGTTCGTAATCGCTACTACCTTCCGTTCATAATATTATACTGTTATACTTTTGCTCGTTAGCGTTCTATAACCTTTTAATAACCACGTCAACCTTAGTATCACGAATGTGTTTCCATTCCGAATACCACCATAACTTTACTACTCCTTTTTCAGCTGTTTCTATTTTCCAAAGTTTGATCAATCATATAGAAGTAATGGAATTTGTTCAGAGATCACTATGATCATGAACACTTGTTCTATTGCATAGTTAGTACAGAAGGTGGCCAGCCTTTAGTACTTGACAATCAATTAAACAACATGTGGTATCCTACTAGGCTTCTATCACACAGATAGATATTCATTCGGCAATACCTCCCCTTCTGGAAGGGTTGTTCTTCTCAGCTTACATGAAATGAAAAGAAGAGAAAAGAACGAACTGAAGAAAATTGTATATACGTAAAAATTTTATTGCCATAAAATATCTGGCTTGGAATCTACCTCTGAACTATAGAGGTTTTTCATAGGAGAACAAGACATATATGTATTTATATCAACATCAAGTATTATAGCATCGTATTTCACATGCCTAAATATTTTTGCTATTCCGTCCATCATTCTATGGACCCATGCTCTTCCTTGAGCTTATACACAATCACCTTTGAAACTCCCTCGATATCGAAAATCGAATCTGGGATCTCATTCTAGACATCATCGTTACTAGAATTTTATGCTTGCATCGCAACCTTCCTCGTATAGTAATACGACTCTCTATTGATAAGAAGGAATAAATATTCAATAGGTAAATAATCGACCTAGTTTTTCTATCAAAGATAACTTATACATCACCACGACCCGATTAATGGTACTCAATCTCAACATCCATTACAATACAACTCTCACGGTTGTAATCGACACATTATTCAAAGAAACGTTGATGCATTACTATAGTCCACCACGGACCTACTATAGTCATTCATTTTCCATGAAGTCTTAATATCTAACCATACGGAGTCCATACATGTCGTATAGAATTCTTCTAAGGAGTTAACATAATCACCATTCATAATTCATGAAGAACACTCCAAATTCTGACGTACTTTCATGACATGAAGCAGATAAAATTACAGAAGAGTTTCAATCAAAGCAACGATAGCAGGTTAATACCATTCTTAATCATATGCCTTAAATAGAAGACTTAACTCAAAGGTTCGTCTAGTCCTTTTTGAAACATGGTCCTGGCTTATCTCAAGATAGTACCCTCTGAGATAGATAGCCCGCTCATGGCGATTACACGAATTAAACCTTTACCAACTACTATTACGGTTGGGTATTGCACAGTCATCAGAAGGAATGTCAATCTTCCAAACCATAATACAACCTTCACAGCTTTAACCATCATCACTGTATTCCTTTGGCATAAGCGCCTATAATTATCCTCTTACCTTTAAAGTGTCGTCCACCTCTTTGGCTTTTCCAGATAGTAAAATTTCCTTACATTCAATGTCATTTTAACCACCTCCAAATAAATTTTCTACCTCATTTCAATCACTGCTTATGTGAAGATGTTTTCCTTAAAATCTGATGAGTAAAAAAAAATATCACCATTTTTCCATAAGTTATTGCCTCAGTCTTTAGAGGTTAATCACTGTCACGACTGACTCTCAATCATACTTAGAACATCTTTTATCTTAGGTCCTAATTTCCCTGAACAATTTCAACCTTTACTGGTTCGATCCATACTTTCTCGTGGTTTAACACATGCCCCACTTGGCATCATTATAATTACGTCATATTTCCTTTATCAACATTTCTATTCTTGAGAATTTTGAATATTACCTTTCTCCTTGTAAAACCTCTAAGGTTATCCTTGAATCGTTCCTCCTGTATTCCCTAGATACAGGGCATATCAAGATACCATTTATTAATACCAGAATCATTGTCTATATACTTCTAAAAAAAAATTCTCCACTGATCCTTAAAGGTTGTTATTACCTTAATCCTTTCCAATTCATACTGTCAAAACTCATGCTGTCCCTATTAAGGATGGAATGCCAACCTTTATGCATTCCCCTAGGATTCATCTCAAGTTATCGAAGTTATATCCTTAATTCCACCTTTAAAAATGTACTTGCATCCTTCCATGGATAAATCAAGTCATATATCCCTGATAAGGGTGTCTTATTCAATCATTCCCACCTCGATAGTATATGCCGAATTTCACAATAACATCTGTATTCAAAATGAGGTCAATCAATATGGCCTCCAAAAGATAACAATGGTTATTCGCTTTTATTGCCTAAATTGGGTAACGATAACAAGGATGTTCTTGAAGATATTGGTCGTGTTCAACGAGAACTTCTTCTTAATAATTCCTTATTTACTTTTGTTGTTTATCTCAACAGTCATCTCAATGTTGGGATATCTTTCATACCTGGCGTCTCCCTTTCTGGGTATCAAGCCACCGGTCTTATACTTCACATTCTTGAAGGTCACTTCCTTCATCCAATTTTCCTAATTTCTTACTTCCTTGTCTCCTCAGTCTATCCGCGTCTCATTATTTATCCTTCGAACTATCTCAAAGTTTCCTCGAATTCTCCCAACTTACAGGGGATAAAATATATGTATCTCTTATTCCTTCAATCATCAACTTTAACTCATGGTGAATCACCCTCATCCTGACGATTACATACTTTTCTATTTCTATTGCTACGAGTCTTTAGGGTTCCCTCATACCCAACTCCCTTATCATTCCTTAAACTCTATTGCCTTTATATTCCTTTCCACTTCAGTTTCTTTTTATTTTCCTTTCTCTTATCATTATTTCATGAACCAACACAACATAAGCATTGATTTCAAACATCCCGTCATTTTGGATTCGTGTCTCAGAACGAATCTTGACAACTCTTACAACTTAGATTCATAATTCATCATACTCTCCTGCCATTGTTCTGGCTCTAAAGCTTTTACACTATCTCCATAACCTTGGGAAGTACTTTCCTGAAAACAATTGACTGAACTTAAATCAGTTTATTATAATCTCTTGCTCCGTGCCTTCATTGGCCTTTCACCAGTGGGTGGCCTTTCTCTTAGGAGGGTAAGTGACAAAAATAGTCTTTTGTGATTCATCAATCATTTAGAATCTCAAATGATTCCTATATTTCCTTTAGCCAGGCTCTTGCCTTGACTGGGTCAGCTTGTTCCTTGGAACTCTAAGAGCTTAGCGACTTAAAGATCCTGAAAGAATTTCTCACCGCATTGTTTCCTCAGGGTGGTGGTTGGGGATAATAGTCTAAGTTTTGTCTAGAAAGGTCCATAAATTTCCGTATAGGAGTACCGTCTCGGGTCTCCTTTCCTTACTCGACTTTCTATTTCCTTTTATCTTAATTGCGACCTCCCTGATTATCACATTCAAGGTTTGCCCCTAATCTTATTCCACGAACTAGCTTTCATCTAAGATCTCATCTTTAAGCTCTTGAACATTTGGAACCCAAATTTTGTAGGAATACCTCATTATTCCCTTATCATCTTTCTCGTTATTAATCTTTTATCTAATTGTTGGCTCTCTGCCTTCATTCATCACTTTTTCTGGCACAGTATGTTCTTTTCTGATAATTCGGACTGTATTGCAATCTCAAACAGCTTTTCGGTACCGGCTCCGGTTACCTTCACTTCTATTTCCATTTTCTCAAAATCTCTTATAAACTCTCCTAAAGACATTATCATCTTGAGTCTCTCCTTTTTACTAAGGGCATCATCCACCACATTGGCTTTCCCCGAATGATAAAGAATCTCCCAATCATAATTCTTGATTAGCTCTAACCGCCTCCTCTGGCGTATGTTGAGCTCTTTCTGCGTGAAAATGTACTAGAGCACTTATGGCTTGTGCAAATCTCGCACTTCTCTCCATACAAGTAGTGCCTCTAATCTTTAAGGCAAAACTATTGCCACGAGCCCAAGCTCATGGGTGGGGATATCGAATTTTATATTCCCTTAATTATCTTGACGCGTACGCAGTTTCCTTGTTGTGCTGTATAAGAAGCACCCTAATTCCTTATGCGAAGCGTCACTACACTTCACAAAATCTCATTTTCCATCCGGCAACGCCAACATAGGGGACGTCACCAACCTTTGCTTTAGTTCTTAAAAGTTGTTCTCGCATTTCTCTGTCCATTCGAACTTCTCAGTCTTACGAGTAAGCCGCGTTAAAGGGGCTACTATCTTTACAAACTTGAATGCACCTCCGGTAGTGACCGGCCAATCCTACCTCTTGTAGTCGCCCTAACCATAGTCATCAATTCCTCAGTGGTCCTTTATTCATTCTTGTCAGGATCCTCCATGGGATCCTCCTCAGCAACAATCCCTTCTAGGACAACACCCTCAACCGCTACATCCTCAATATGAACATCATCCGATCCCTCGTTAGGACGCTCTATCGGATCCATAATCTGATCTCCAATAAGTAATAAAATATCATCACGTTGTTGCTCCTCAACCTCAGGGTTCGGAATCCCGCTACCATATACGATAACGAACTACACTTCTATCACGATATTTATAAGGGTTCCCATAAGGGTTTTAACTGCCAGTACTACGTTAGGTAGTCCGACTATGAACTTGGCAAGAGTTCTTATTATCTTAGTGAACTTATTATTTTAACGTCATATCATCTCTGAGGTTTATAACGCTTGGCTCTGATACCATTTCTGTAACACCCCCAAATCCGGGGTCGGAGATCCGGGTTGTCACGAGTTACATTTCCCCTAATAACACTTAATCTTAATAAACAACCAACTACTGCGTACTGTGACCCCACAATATACACACACACACCACAAGTTATAGTCTCAGAGATGAATACCAAAAATAATACAAGTCGTTTTATTCTACAATTATAAGCCTTTGCACCTCAAAAAGGGTTTCTGAATAAATTTACATTTCTTTGCCATTATTACAATTCATATAGATACATAAGTCTGGTACATTAGAAGTTGAAAGCCTAGCCTATTGGTAATTCCTACCTCAGCTACAGCGGCATCAACGCCTACAGGAAACTGCGGAACATTTCCTATCCGCTCACAAATTGGGAGCTTGGTCCTGTTCATCTTGTCTATCTGTTGTTGTGTGATGAAAGAAGAAAGGAAGGATGAGCAACAAGCCCACCGAAATAATATGTATAATAATTAACAATATATGAGCATTCTCATAGTACTCATGAAAGTCTTGGTCAAAAGAAATGAACCAAGTTTGATATCTTAATGCGATGAAGTCGTAAAATATTCAGTATATATACATATATACTTTTCAAAATCTTAAAAGTCTTCTTCCATGCATAATACACACAGAGTTCCAGTGTATAACTGTATAAAAATATCGTTGCAAGGTGATCTCATATATCTAACCTTGTCTCAACGTTTTTCTGAAAATCTTTGTCATGCATCAGATAATCATTAACCAGATATAAGTTGAAAAGATGAAGTTACCAGATACTCCAATATACTTATATCCTTTCCGAATACTACTTGAACTACCACCGTTCAAGGTATAAATAGTTCATCACATATATGAAGCTACAAGGCATAACTTGTATAGAATAAATCTTTGAAATATCATTCAAAAGAAATGAAGTTACGAGATACTTCATTTGATGGAAACATCATTTTGAAAACTCGACCCTGCCAACACTCAACAATCGCCCAGCCGTAGCCTTTCTATCGAAGTGCTCTGGGTAGTGTTGCAGAAATATCCAACTAGATGATGAACTCATTACGGGAGTTTGTCGCGCCAGGAAGACCACTTACGATGATCAGTTGCAGTAGTGCAACCCCACCATTTTCTACATGTAGAGGAGAACCTGTCAGATTTACTTGTCAACTGAACACTGGACTCCTAAGGAATAGACCGTCTTAGCGGAACTTCCAGGCCATTTTGGCCAATATAATAAGGCGGGGCCGGCACCACTCGACCACTTACGCCACTCCTAGTTCAGATGAAATCCATGACTCTGAAACGTAAAGCTCGTCCCCCCTTTCCCGAAGTAGAAACTTGTTGATACGGCTCCACCAAGAAGTCGTATCTAGTTGGAAAGGAAAACTCACCGATATTTTCCAGGCGATGCCTGTTAATGGATTAACTTGTTCCACGAATTTTACTTCCCGAGTGTTGGGTAAGTAATCAAAAACTCTTTTATCAAAATAGCAACTTTGTTGCGAGTATAAAACACACAACAGAGCCGGATCCCTCAGGTTTTGAGCGAGTATTTAAATCCCCTTCGAAAGGAGGATCTTAAATATAAAAATGAGTTTTGGGATCCGCCCTAACTTTTAAAATCATTTTGAAGACTCGAAAACATTTTTAATAATGTTTGGAGTGATGCTGATTTAATAAAATAAATTAGTCCCAATATATTAGAAAATATCTGAATATTATTATTTAAATAATATTCCCATAAAGAATAATCTTTATAAAAATAATTGAAGTAGAAGTTTTAAAACTTATACTTGAAATGAATATTAAATAACCAAAGATATACTTATACGAAAGTACTATCTTTATTTGAATAATCAAAAGTAAGTTTGATTATCGACACATTATTCTTTAATAAAATAAAGAATATTATTTAATAAATAAACGGAGTCATAAGTCCTCGAATGAATATTAAAAAATAATATTCATTAAATAAAATAAAAGGAGTCATATGTCCTCGAATGAATATTCAAAATAATATTCATTAATATGAATAAATGGAGTCATAAGCCCTTGAATGAATATTCAAAATAATATTCATTAATAATAATAAAGTTATCGAATAAACCTTATTCGATTCATAGTTTTGAAAACTATATCTATATATATATATAAATATATATAATATACTCGGGAACATCGACTCCTGGGTTTTAGAAAATGTTCACCTTTGGGTCCCGTATAGTAAGGGTATACGCAATTACTGCTTATCTCTAGCATAGGTATTATGCAACTAATAAGCATTTGAATCAACAGATATATAACCAGATTACGAAACAGACATGCATATATATACCATATCAACATGCATCAATGTATCGCAAAAATTTGCTAATAAACCAACATGCATCTATCACAAGATAATGCATATACTTATATACATCACAACAACAGTATAACGGGTAGGAAACTTGCCTGGGTGTTCCGAGGTAGACTTAAGCTTAGAGTGGGTCCGATAACCTATGAAGAACAACATAAGTCGGAATTAAACCCCGGTCGCTTAAGAAACTAGACTTTAACCAATTGAACCCTAACATTCACTTATGGTAACTTATACGCTTAACGAATCACATAAGTCATTCGAGTACCCTCGGCTCCACCATTTTTAATAATTTAACCATTAAGAGTTTTAAGGCGATTCTTTCGCAAGTACTTTACCAACTGCCTAATCCACTTTACATAAATGTTACATACTCCAATTAGTCATTTAAGGGCCTTAACTAAGGTTTCAAAGTAAGGTGAGGGGTAATGGTTCGGTCGCGAAACGCCATTACTTAAAACGGTCGTTTCTCCTAACTCGTACATCGGATTCAAACGAACCACATATCAAAACGAAGCTCGTAACATGAAATATCTAATAATGTCAATGGTCAAAACCTAAAAGTGAGTTCACGGGTCCTAATGTTAAGAACAAAAACATTCTAGGGTAATCGGACATTACGACGGCTATGTTTACGCGATTACCAATTTCGTACAACTCCAATTCAATTCACAAACAACCCAAAATCATCACCATTCCACCATCATTCAACCACAATACAATATCATTCAACCATAACTCAATATCTCAACTTATTCATCTAAACCAGGTCAAAAATGTGGCCAAGAACTTTAAATCCAACAAGTATCACTCCTAACCCCAAAATCAACAAAACCACTTACTAAACAAAGCTCTAAACATGATTACACACCCATTACACTAACCCATCATCTAAACATTAGGAAATCCAAACAACAAAACTTAAGACTAAGATCATGAAGAGTTATACCTTCCTTGAAGCTTTTAATCCATGAAAGATCCTTGGAATGCCCTTGAAAGCCTTAATCTATCCTCCTACAAGCTTAATCTTTCAAAGAAATCAAGAACACAAAAATTAATTTCAAGAAACTACTATTCACCATCTTCTTGAATGATTTATAGGAAATGCTAGGAAAGGATTTTGAAGCTAAGATTCCTAGGAAGTATGTAACTTAACTAGGAGAAGCTAGGATAATTACCTTGTAAATTAGCAAGTGGAGGAGCTTGGACTTCCCATTTCTTAAGAAAGAGGCCGAGAGCTTCAAGAAGAAAAAGAAGTCAAGTTGTGTTTTTTTTGTGATTCGTTTTGCTTGCCTTGGTTGGTTGCTTTTGTTTTGATTAATTACTTTTAACCATAGTGAATTTTGTGTGGTTTAGAATCAACCAATACTTCCTTCCCTTTTTGTCATGCTCATGTCATCCCCTTATGTCATCATCCCACACTTGTCCTCTTCTTGTTGGTGAGATGACATCACCCTCCACTAACTCTTTGATTAACTCCTAATCACTTGGCTAATGACCGCTGATCTGTTATACGGTTCGCTTAACTTTCGTTCTCGTTTATCATTTGAGGGATCATACCCGGGATCTTATTACTTGGGTTGCCTTAACATTTCTCAATACATTATATTCCTTTTATGATCCTCTCTTATAATCCTTGAATTTAAATCCTTTTAATCATGTTACCTTATACTCAATTCTTTCGGTATCTGGTGGATTTTCGGGAAAAATCAAAGTGTTCGGATTTGGATTATGACGATCTTTACATACACTTATATACCACATAGAGTACTAATAATATCTCAGAAGATCAATAAAAGAACCCCTACATAGTGTGGTATGAAAAGTTTTCTTATTCAGCATAATCAACAAAAGCACTATTCATAAGGGTTTCAAAAATTCCAAAAATTGGGGTTGTTACACTTTACCTATCTTATACATGAAAAATCACACCTAGGCCTCACCTAATTGAAGTCACAAACACTTCACACAAAACCAACCTTCCCGAGTGCACCACTCGGCACCACCTTATGTGCCTTGGAAAAAACGAACCTTTCTACTTGGTAAATTAACTAAATTCTGAATTTTACTAACTCCTAGCTCATAAAAATAACTCCCAAACTTGGATTGACATTAAGGCCTCTCTTGGTCTCACTTATGGCTTCCTATGAAGTTGACACAATTCTGCAGTTGCAACTTGCATAACTGCCCTGTTTTACCCAACTTAAAACCCCTTAATCTAGCCCTAAGGTTGGATCTAATTGCTTACTAAGATTCTCTAGACTCCATTACATGTTTACCTATCAATGCATGTGGTTTACTTACCCAAAACCAACCTAACTTTGACTCTAAACACACTAACTCCAAAACTGTCCATGTTTTGGGTTGGTCTCGGTTTTACACCATTGCACCCATCAAAACCAAAGCATTTTCTCCACCTATGGCCACTTAACTTAAGATTATACTGTGCCCCAACATTCTGGAGCTTGGGCCTCCTAGGGACTCACAAATGCTCACTCAAAATACTCCAAACTTTCGACCAAAACTTCAACTCAACTCTCGAACTAAGCTACCCTTCCATCCTTATTTCCATTCGACCTAAAACACTTCAACACAAGGACCACCAAAACTAAATCACACTCTATCTTGCTCACCATATTATCTAATGAGGAGATCATTCCATACTCTAAAAATCATAATAATCAATTATATATA
The DNA here is from genome assembly GCF_009905375.1 of Apium graveolens. NCBI lineage: Eukaryota > Viridiplantae > Streptophyta > Magnoliopsida > Apiales > Apiaceae > Apium > Apium graveolens. The sequence continues at coordinate 55,694,847 of NC_133650.1, forward strand.
AACACAACTAAGCATGCATGACACTTAACCATATTTTCGAATTTAGCATGCACTTATTCAAATGTTAACATCAAGAAAAATCATGATATCCATGAATTAAGCTCACTTAATAACTTAAAATAATTTAATCTAGAAAAACAAGTCATTATCTAGTGCATTCAAAGCAATACCAAAATTAAAACTTCACCACTTGAACAAATAGTCATGAAATCATTTAAACTTGATAGTACTCTACCAATACCTTTAGTTCACATCCTAAAACTAACAATCAAGCATTTATATCATCATATATTAAAAAAAGCCAATTAAGAGTTTATGCTAACATGCAAGACTTAAAAATATAGAGATCATTGACATGCATGAGTTTAAACTAAGATATATGATTTAGAACATGATTTTTATACTAATGCAAAGAAGGCAACTAAAATTGTTTCCATTCGGCTTGGTTGAGTGATTGATCTCTAAGAATGATTCCATTTGACAAGTTTATGTGTTTTTATGTGTTGATTAGATAGTGGAGTGAGTAAGTACCAAGTTACCCTTCCTCCAAAACAACAAAGTTTTTGCATGCAAGGCTATTCTAGTAAATTGGCCAGTGGAAAAGATTGTAGTGGGGTTGGAAATGACATTAGTGTCGCTCTCTCCTTTTGGATGATTAAATGCATGCAACGGAAATTTAGTAATCAATAAATCTTTATTCATAATTCCAAATATCATTTAAAAGAATGACTTTTATAAAAGAAAATATAATTCCATAAATTACAAGAATTATACCATAATATAGCTTGGAATTTTAGAAATTTTATGAGATGACTTTTATAATTTTAAAGGAAACATATTTTTGAAAAGTAACTTTTATCAATTAATAATATCTTAAAAATCACACACAAAATTCCAGATAAAACATTTTGCTCATCGATTTATAATTATCTACTATACTTGATCACATAAACATTTAATTGACACACATTTATGCAAGTTTATAATATTCACACACAAATATCTAAATACAACTCAATTACGAGTAATTAAATACTGGTTGTGACATCCTCTCCCCCTTACAGGATTCTGTCCCCAAAATCTAGGAAAACAAATGAGGATACTACACTCGCATATCAGACTCTAACTCCCACGTTGATTCCTCCACCTTGGGATTTCTCCAAAGTACTTTCTCTAATCTCACTGATTTATTCCTAAGACTTTTTTCTTGCCAGTCGAGTATCTTGACGGGTTGCTCTACATATGACAAATCTGCCTGAATTTCTATTGGCTCAAACTCTATTACATGCTTGACATCTGGGTTATACTTTTTGAGTAATGACACATGGAATACATTATGAACATGCTGATACTGTGGCAACAAAGCTAGCTCGTAAGCAACTTTCCCCACTTGACCCAAAATTTCAAAGGGACCAATATATCGCGGTGCTAATTTTCCTTCCTTCCCAAATCTGGTCAATCCTTTCCATGGTGATACTTTTAGCAATACCGCTTCGCCTACTTGGAAATTCACGTCTTTTCGAGCTGGGTTCACATACTTTTGTTGCCTGTCTTGAGCAGCAAGCAATCTTTTCTGGATCAATTTGACCGTCTCTTTTATCCGTTGAACAATTTTGGGGCCGGGAATCTTTCCCTTTCCAACTTCGTCCCAACTTGTTGGCGATCTACACTTCCTTCTTTATACAGCTTTGTACGGCGGCATGCCAATATTGGAATGATAACTATTATTGTAAGATAATTCTACAAGCGGTAGATTATCGTCCCAACTTCCTACAAAATCGATTGCACAACTATGCAACATGTCTTCGATTGTTTAAATAGTCTGCTCGCTTTGATCGTCTGTTTGTGTGCTCATATTCAGCTTCGTGCCAAGACTTTCTTGAAATTGTCTCCAAAATCTTGAATTAAATCATGGTTCTCGATCCAAAACTATCAATACAGGCATGCCGTGACGGAATACAATTTCGCGCAAGTACAAGTGAACCGACTTATCCAATGAAGACCTTTCATTGATGGGAAAAAAATATGTCGACTTTGTAAGGTGGTCAACTATAACCCATATAGCATCGTGTCCAGATTTCGTTCGAGGCAATCCTACTTGATATCCATAGCAATATTCTCCCACTTCCATTCTGGAATCTTTAAAGGCTGAATTAAACCACTAAGTCTCTAATGTTCCGCCTTCACCCTTTGACAAGTGTAGCATTTAGTGACCCATTCTATAATTTCCCTTTTCATATTTGGCTACCAGAACTTCTTTTTCAAATCCTGGTACATCTTCGTGCTACCTGGATGAATCAAAAATCTTGAGTATTGTGCCTCTTGTAATATCTCGTTCTTTAGTTCGGTCACATGAGGGATCTAGATTCTTGATGAAAACCTATATACACCTTGGTCATCTTTTTGCGTGCATGATTCTTCTCCGGTCAGTTGATTATTCTCCTTGCTCAATACCTTTTCCTGACACCTCCTTATCTTTTTCAATAATTATGGCTGAAAGGTAATAGCTTGACACATTTCCTCCATTCTTCCGCCAATACAAAGTTCTAGTTGAAACTCCTCAATCTCCTTAAAAAATTCTTTTGACATTATCATTATATTCAACTTCTCCTTCCTACTCAAAGCATCGGCTACCACATTTGCAATCGTAATCCTTTATCAGTTCTAACCATCTCCGTTGCCTCATGTTGGGTGCCTTTTGCATAAATATATACTTCAGGCTCTTATGATCCGTGAAAATTTCACATCTTTCTCCATATAAATAGTGTCTCCATATCTTGGGCGTGAATATAATGGAGGCTAACTCCAAATCGTGCGTAGGATACTTCAATTCATGAGGTTTAAGCTGTCTTGATGCATATGCATACAGCCCAATCCTTTATGTAAAGCATCACTAAATATCACAAATTCTCCTTTGTCATCTGGAAGTACTAACACCGGAGTGGTAACTAACTTCTGCTTAGCTCTTGAAAGCTTCCTTCATATTCTGCATTACATTCAAACTTCTGATTCTACCTTGTCATCTTAGTCAATGGTGTGGAGATCTTTGAGAAATATTTTACGAAACTTCTATAGTATCCTTCTAATACTAGAAAACTCCTCACTTTCGTAGACGTCCTTGGTCTTTCCCAACTCATGACTGCTTCAATCTTTGTTGGATTTACCCTAATTCCTTCACTCCCAATTACATGCCCTAGAAATTGGACTTCTCTTAACCAAAACTCACACTTTGAAAATTTCGTGTATGGCTTCTATTGTCTGAGGGTTTCCAATGTTATCCATAAGTGTTGCTCGTGCTCTTCTTCTGACTTGGAGTACATCAAAATGTCATCAATGTGACGCCCCCATTTCCGGGGTCAGAGGATTTGGTCGTCACTATGAAACCTCAATCCAAAATAACCTGTTTAATCAATAAATAAATGCCAGCAACTGAAATATAGCATATGTGACCCAAAACTACACCAAGATCTTTTTAGGCTACAGTTCTAGAAACAAGATATCCAAATTCTTGTTCCAGAAACAAGATAATCCTTGGTTGGCATACCTTCAAATATTGTAATGATGATAAAATAATGAAGTTCTGGAAAAAAAAGGATCTGACAACTAACACATGTTCCACAAATGTGATTATCAAAATATGATGACTTTTGAGTAAAAATTGTTGGAATAAAAGAATAACCGAGAGATCAATATGATCAAAGAACTTATGTTGCGTGACTTAGTTAAGACACTTACAAGTGAAGGTAATTAGCCTTTTTGTAATGCATAACACACCAGTGATGGTGTCCCATCTAACTTCTATCACACAGACAGAGAGTCATGGCGTCCCTTATAAATAAGGTTGTTCATCTCAGTCAGGGTAAAAGAATATGAAAAGAATTTAAAATCAAATGAATAATAAATGGTTTATAATAAATGCCTTGTTAAGGAAATCCTCGGATTAAAAATGAATAGATTTCAAAGCTGATATTTCTGGAGGAAATGAAATCCAGAAAACCAAATTCTAGCATAAAATGGCCAAGTGGTGTCACATCACCAATAAAACTATCCACCATATTGGAAATGCGGAAACTTCACTATCACAACTTGACACAACTATCAAAACCTGAAAATTTGGGTCATGACAGTCTCTGGAAATTTTAAAACACAGACATGTTTGAAAACGAGGGTTAGGGAATATATCCTCTAACATATACCTCTTTTAAAGAGATGTCAAAATAATTTATAGAAAGAGAAGGTATTGCCAAGATCTTAATACTTATCTCCTTTTTGAACTCTTCGGTTGACTCGTCATCCGATTCTAGATACTTTTTCATGTTCTAAGGATATCGATAATCTTCATCGTCGTCGAATCGTAGTAGCCTCGGTAGATTCCACAATAAACGTTTGCTGCTGCCAGGAGTTTTGTCCAGCTCAACACAACCATAACAAACGAATGCGCCTATCTTAGCTTACTCGTTGGTACCATATCCAATAGTCAAACAGGAACTCGATATGAGCTCAAACGTCCTTACATAACTATACACACTCCCTCAAACTCTCGTTTCTAGTTTACTATAACCTCAGCTCTGATACCAACCCGTGGCGCCCCCATTTCCGGGGTCATAAGATTTGGTCGTCACTATGAAACCTCGATCCAAAATAACCTGTTTAATCAATAAATAAATTCCAGCAACTGAAATATAGCATATGTGACCCCAAACTACACCAATATATTTTTAAGTTACAGTTCTAGAAATAAGATATCCAAATTCCATAAATAAATTTTTCACTTTCTTTTAAAACTCTTTTTAACAAATTACAAACTCCCAAGTAAACCCGTTAGTATAACTTTGAAAAGAAGTATACTAGGCCCAAATACACAATGATATAACTAATATACAAACAAACAACTTTACACAATAGAACTTACACTAGTCCGCAAACCCTAGACCAACCACCTTCCAAAAGCTTCTTCTTTGCTTTTTCCAATTACGCGGCTAAACAGTGCAAGCTAATCCTCACTGGAAGGTTAAATTTAAAAACAGGCAAGTATGAGCGAAAGAAATGCTCAGCAAGTTCATTATAGCATATATATGGTCTTTTGATATAAAACCGACATCTGCACTAGGGTAGAACATTTTAAATCATAATTGCTGAACCAGGAAAGTTTTAGTTAAGGAATCGCAGAATTGGTTCCTTAAATGTATTTAAAAACTTTTTGATATTTTCGAGCGAAAATGCTTCAGCAATACTTTAAATCTCGACGAGAATAAAACTAGTAAAACAGTGTTTACAGAAAAATCATAAAAAACAATATGAAACAGTGATTATATACTGAATCACAAACTCATTCAAAACCCAACTCTTGAAATTAATACTCATTTTGATGGCATATCAAATTAGATATTAATACGAACTTTGATACTAATAACATCCCATACTGAAGTCAACATCAATCATCTATATTAATACCACCTTTGATATTTAACAACAAACTAAATATCAACATCAACCAGAAACTAAATCAAAACTGCATTTTCACCTTTTATTCAAAACAGAAGCACAAGATAAATCATTTATACATGATAAAGAAAGAACAACATATAATCAATGATATCTGAATAATAACTTAAGTTAACAGTAAGCTTATAAAATAGTAAGCGATAAGTTTTATATTGTGAATCACAATATTCCGGCGGATGCCTTATCACATGCTGATCGGCCACTGTGATAGAGGTGGATCATAATTTGTAGAATTTAGATCCTAAACACGAGTACTCAAACAAAAGCTACATACCGGCCATAACCGATATGTACTTTATAAAAAGGCACACTGTGGCCAAAGGACAAAATTGTATTAACATATTTCAGTTAACACAACGCCCTAATGCTGGACCGTCCGCCAGGGCCACTTACGCATCTTCCAATCAAAATAATTTTCCGTCATAAAGGAATCGAATCAATCGATATCCTATCATAATCTACTCCCCATTTCTCATGGTCCGGAGTAATCTCAACAACTGATGGCGAAATAACTAGAATGATTAGTTATTCACTAAATATCAATATAAAGTTCCACTGTATACAGTAAAATGGGATACCATAGTTATTCACTATTTATCTGGAAATGAATTATCTGCTAGCAGAAAAATTTCTAGAATAACACGACTTCAATAATCCCATTGATTATATACATGCAATGTCTTCCAAAAGTTTTATAAAACAGTTTAATCCAGATCTATAAACATATAACTATTATAGAAGTAGAATAGTGTATAAAAACTTGCATTCATATTAATTGTTTGATATGTAAAATATTGAACTATTCTGGAATTAGAATTGCATAGAAAACTTGCCTTTGGTTTTAGCAGTTAAGCACACTCGCAATAACACAATTGACTCATTCTTACATCTCAAGACATTGTTGTCTTCTATTTCAACAATTCATTGATATGCTGCTCATGCGATTGCTAGAAGCCCGATATGCATTACTGTTCAACTTTACTCTGGATCCCAAAGTCTCGTCTTAATCGTCTTGAACCACTCACATCTATAATTAAAAGATACACTCTTAATTGTCTACACGATAATTACTCGATAAACTGCGCGTCAAAACTCTATCGTTTGGGTAGACATTTAATACATATAATACATATAATTCACATATCACATAATTCATATAATACATGACTCGGTTCGTCAAAACATTTGACTCGGTAGGTTTAAAACTGAAACTGAGTCAAAATACGACATTTTGATAAATACGCGACTCAGAACTGACTTGCAATTCAAGCAACCTTTCGAAACAAAATAATTTGGGTTTACAAAGTATTTTTAATGGAAGCATAATATTTGTCTGAGTCTAGACACGTTCGTTTCATATTAAACGGATCAACGGTCTATTTATTATGAATAAAATAAGATTAATTCAATTAATAATAATAATAATTGAATATTCAATTCCAATATAATTTTAAAAGTTCAAAATAATTTTAAAATATTATTTGGCTCAATTATAAATAATTACACTTCATTCAACTATTTATAAATAAAATTAATCGATTAAATGAATTTATAAATTAATTAAATTAATAAATAACTAATCAAAATAAATTATAAATAATTAAATCATATTATTATTTTCACAAATAATAGAATATAATAATTTGAAATTAAAATAAATATTTTACAAAAAAAATCGAAATAACATCTTTGTATAACGGACTTTTCTCGGGGTCAAAACCCCTCAAAATCAATTCCAAACAATACAACCCAACTATACTCTAATAAAATCAATAAATACAAAACACACAATAATTTATATCTGCACATATAAACACGCCAGAAATGAAAAATACGGCCAAAAGCGACTTCTACAACAACTTCTAAAAATTATGAAATAAATATATAAACACTAACATGCTATAATATACACAAGTACGAAAGCAGAATTTCGAAATCGTTACCCAAAATAAATTCTGATCACCCCGAAGAGAATATCTGATGACCGGAAAATATCTACAGAAAAATCCGAAATTTATAGCCATAAACATATATCACGCTGAAATGCCATATGGAGTAATCAACGCCGTCAAACTCCTTTTCTATGCCCCGAAAATAAATTAATACGGAAATATGCTATGCAAATTATCTCCTCAAAACTTTGCAATATATATACCTTTGTGTAGGTATCGAAGCGTTGATTGTTTATATATATAACAATTGAAATTTGGACGGACGGTTGAGAAGATATGAATTTTTGAAAATTAAAAAAAATATATAAACAACGGATAGAAGAGAGACAGAGAGGGACAGGGGAGAGGGAGTAAACAGTGTAAACAAAAAAACTAAAGGGAAGGGGGAAGGGGGTATACTCGGGGGGTTTTCCAGGTGGGGGGTGGTTTACACATTTTGTTTTTTTTGTTTTTTGTTTTTTGTTTTTTTTCCTTTATTCTTTTAACTAAAATCAATACAATACTTAAACAATTAGCCCAAAATTAATAATTAGCTGGGAATAATATTTAATCAAATAAATATGAAATTTGTATCAAAATTTTCCAAAAATTACTAATATTCCAAAAATATAAAAATATAATATATAAAGTCCCATGATTTTATAAAAATAAAAATATAATTTTTGTACGGTTTGACGTCCCGGTACGGGCTCGGTCTGATAATTTTTATAAAACCGAAATACTTTTTAAATTAATAATAAACCCCGAAAACATATGTAATATATGCAAATACCCGCAAAACGAGATAAAACAAGTACCTCGATAAAAAACGCACTTTAACACGCGTCCAGATTGCGGGTAATTTCATATAAATGCATTTTAAACACGTAATGAGTATCCGAAAAATACTCTGGTCCAAATCCACCGCATGTTAAATCATGGTCAAACACATTTTAAATAATATTAACCATATTATTATTCATTTAAAACGTAACGAAATAGCTGTAAAATATTACTTTTAAATATTTTTAAACCTCACCCTATGCCCGGGTGAACACGGTTAAAATACCAAATAATATTTCAGATGCAAATAAAATATTGAGGAGAGTAAAATATACACTCGATCCCCAAGACTGAAAAATATACTTAGTTTTACCGATATCGATAAAACAATCGGATTTCAGATAAACATTTTAAATTGTAAAAGTAATTAAATACTTTCACAATAATAACAGAGATTGATACCAACTACCAATTAGCACATTACCATTTAATAAAACAAACACGTCAAACAGGAATAAAATATCCATAATTTTATTCCTTCTAAATAAGAAAATCACATAAACATATTCAAGGAATAATAATATTAATTGTTGAAAATCCGGGATATCACAATCAATGAATACCACAACAAATTTGTCCAAGTATTTCTTGAACAATCGATTCATTAGATCCATAAAAGTTGCAGGGGCGTTCGTTAACCCAAAAGGCATGACTAAAAACTCATAATGTCTGTATCTTGTTTTAAATGTCGTCTTTGGAATATCCTCTGGTTTGATCTTTAACCGATAGTATCATGACCTCAAATCAATCTTGGAGAAACACTTAGCTCCTTTTAATTGGTCAAACAGATCATATATCCTGGGTAACGAGTATCTGTTCTTAATCATCAACTTGTTCAACTCCCAATAATCTATACACAACCTCATACTTTCTTCCTTCTTCTTTACGAACAGAACTGGCGCTCCCCATGGCGACGTACTTGGCCTTATGACTCATTTATCCAATAGTTCTTGTAGCTGACTCGCTAACTCTTTCATCTATGCTGGTCCCATTCTATATGGTACCTTCGAAACTGGCTCTGCTCCTGGAGCAAGGTTGATCTCGAACTCAATTTGTCGATCTGGCGGTAATCCTGGCAAGTCTTCTGGAAACACGTCCGAAAACTCCTTAACCACTGGGACTTTCTTTGTATCCACTACATAGGCTAGAAACGCTCCACAGCCTTTTCTAAGCAACTTTTTATCTTGAACAACTATAAGAAACAATTGTCCTTACCTCTAACCTCTAAATATTACCTTTACTCCATTTTCCGCTCTTAAATAAACCTTTTTAGATTTACACTCTATATGAGCATTATTCTTTCCTAATCAATCCATTTTTAATATTATATCAAATTCCCCTAACTTGAAGAGTATCGAGTCAAATGGGAACTTCTGCCCGGAGATATCAATCTCACACTTTGGGCAGAATTGACTTACGTGTATCTTCTCTTGATTAGCAATTACCACATTCATTACTTCACTCATAATCAATCTGTCACATCTTAGTCTATCAATAAAAGTTTCAGATATAAAAGATCTTCTAGCTCCTGAATTAATCAATATCTTAGCTTTAATATTATTCACCGAAATTTTACTAGCTATCACTTCTAAGTTCTGGACTGCATTCTTCATTTTCAAGTCAATAGTTCGTGTTGTCTCTTGTGGAACTGATTCAGATGGTGGAGGTAAAGCCAATACCTCAGCTAGAACAGTCGAACTGGTTATTGCTACGCTCATCATACTCCTGATTGGTCCTGCCGATTTGCACTCTCTAGCCATGTGTCCTGGCTTCCCACACTTGAAGCATGTAACTCCCGTCTTCTGAGCTTTACATTCATTAGCCAAATGGCCCTTCTGGTTGCATCGATAACATGTCATATTAATCTTATTGCACACTCCCGGATGCTTCATTCCATAATGCTTACATTCAACCCTTAGCGGCCTATTCTCTCTTGCTTGACCCTGATTATGATGGTAATTCTCTAGGTTATCCTGCCTCCTGCTCGTCTCCTCTTTGAGAATTGCCATTCTTATGGAACTCAATCCTCTTCACATCCCTGTTTTACGGATTCCCGGATCCTGATCTATCTTCGTGAAAAGACACCTTCCTTTTCTTATTATCTCTATCCTTCCTGGATTGCACTTCGTCACTCTCAATCAAAGCTATTTTCTGTACTACTCCTGCATAAGTACTAATCTCGAACATCAACACCTTATCTCGAATCCAATACTCAAGGCCCTGTTGAAACCTCTTGGCCTTCTCTTCCTCAGTATTTACATATTTCGTCACAAATCTCAACAACTCTATAAATTTCTTCTCATATTCCAAGATAGTCATACTTCCTTGATTCTATTCTAGAAATTTTATCTTCATTTGATTCTGCATATACTTAGGATAATACTTCTCTAGAAATAGTTCCTTAAATCGCTCCCAAGCAATCATTTGAGTTTCCACCAAAGCTCGAACTGAATCCTACTAATAGATAACTTCGCCCCTCAGGAAATAACTAGCATATACTGTCTTCTATTCTTCTCTTAGTTAAACAAACTTAAATGCTCGTTCCATCTCTCTTATCCATGTGTTGGCTACAACTGAATCAGTGATATCATGAAAAGATGGAGGGTTCACATTCTGAAAAGCTTTAAAAGTCACAACTGGTTGAGGAGGTACTGGTGCATCTGGTTGATGTTGGTGTTGATCATGATTCTCTGGAATTTAAAATTGTTGTTGTTGGAATTATTATTGAAGAGTTTGTTGTTGTTGAGCTATTGTATTGGTTTTTTGTTGCAGGGTTTCCAATATTCGAAGGATATTGGGGTCTATTGTGGTTGTAGTAGAAGTACTGATTTGCCTCATTTTTTTAGGTGGTATAATTCTGAAATAAAAGGTATTACAAAATAGTTGTGAATACTGAAAATATTTCAAGGTTAAGGTGTTACGAAGTTAATGTGATCACATGTATTGAGATTCCGATTATTAGCAATAAAGGTGATGTACAGTTCTAGATACAGAAATGAAAGCGAAACCGAAAGAAAATGATGGTGCATAATTATTAAAACAGGGTTCAGCTTACAACATAACCGAATAAGGTCTAAATTTAAAAGGCAACATCATAGTTCAGAAAGGAAATAAGGAAAATACATAGTTCGAAAGATACAACAACATAAGGATAGCCAACTGGAAAGGAAATAGGAATCTGGCTCCTAGTTTCGGCCTAATAGTTCTCCTCCTAAGTCTTTTCGCTATCGTCTCACGCTATTGGGATCTCCTCCCACTGATCCACCTAAAGTACCTTCACGATGCCCTGGAGTTCATCTGCTACCATCTAGATGGTATACTTGCTACTGTGGTCGCGGTATGCTGGCATCTCCCCGAGCTTAGTGTTAACGAACTGCGTCAAGGACTCAATTCTCGCAATCAACAGTGCCTTAGGTTCCTCTCTGAGTCGTGAATCATCCTGAAAAGCTACATCCAGTCGCTCCACAAATCGGTCGTACTTCCCTTGAAGCCTATTGAACTAAAGCCTCAAGTCAGCATATACGAAGAAAATAATAGTGTCGGATGGCGCCGAGGACGAGGACGAATGCATCATTTGCTAAAAAACAATATATATATATATATACAAAGGGAATATTAACGACTTACTCAAATAATATTTACCTACTCTCTCATATTTCCTATATACATTTATATATACTCTAAATCATATCTGGACTATTCAGGGACTCTAAACCTTAGCTTTGATACCAAAACTTGTCATAACCCATAACTAAAAGATAACAACTGATAAACATACTTATTACAAACGGCTGTTTACAACATAATCCAAGATCGTAAAGGTTCAGTGTTTGAACAATCCAACAGTAACAACTATTACAGCTTCTACATAACTACTGCTCCTCACACAAATGCTGGCTATATTACCTGAGCTCTCATATACGCCTCAGCATCTCCATTGGTAGAATTACAAGCAGTCTTCTTGAATCTAACCATACTTGCTAGCTGAAATATCATGAATGAATAGCAAGAAATGAGCCAAATGCTCAGTAAGATATATAATAAAATAGAAATTAACAATATAGCAATTTATAATTCAAAGTTGGGGTAGATGGCATCATTATTCAAGTTAAAATCATTTTTAAAGCAAATCATTGCTCAACAATCAATTTATGACGCTACGGATTACAGCCGGTGTTCAGCCGCGAAGTAATCCCGAAACTCGTCGGGTTATAACAAATTTCAAATGGGATCCCTAGGAAACTTTTAAGCCTAACATCATAAATGTGAAAGGGACTTGTGTCTTAGTCAAATCCAGTAGTCTCGCAAAAACATTTCCTTTGTTTGAAAATCTCTTTTAATCAACTATCTTTTATAAAACTGATGCCAGAGGGAAGCTACAAAGATTTTAAACAAGGATATCAATTGTTCCATTTTCAAGATATTCTAGACAATAGAATTACAACTAAAAATCAAGGATTCAAATTACGAACTCTTATCATAAATGAATTATCTTCTCACTAGTAGGGTCATCAAGGATGAAGGATCAATGATTTAATAACTAAGGAAGAAAGTATCGAAAAAAGATCATTTCGACAACTAATAGGATATGACATAACAATTGCATAAGGTAAGCTTTTAAAGAAAAAGGGAGTAGAACTTGCATACGAAAATTATAAGTATTGATAAGTATAAGCATTTCCTTGTGAAAGTAAAGTGGAATCATGAATGATAACGTTGAGAGACTTGCATAATATAAATTTGAAAGGGAACGGCACTTGCAATAATCTTAGGTAGAATACTTGCATAAAATGAGTTATTAAAGAGAACCATTTGCAATATATCAAGAAGTATGGGAATACTTGCATAGAAAAAGTTTGACAAGGGAGGAACACTTGCCTCTTATAACGACCTTAGCTAACACAAAAGAAACCTTGAGCTCCCCTACTTGACTTTGATGGCAAGAGTCTTTCCTCTATCTTCTATTGAATCTACACATATAATAGAACCTCATTAATAAAGGTTCTATACACAACTCGAAGGACTCTTATATACTTATTTGACTATAATGCCAAACATATGTATCACTTACACAAGTTCACTTACTATCATGCATTTATATCACATAATCACTTAGTGCACATAATCACGTATAATTACAAGTAGTCATATGGAATATGGCATATAGTTCACATAATCAAACGAGTATCGAATGATCTCGAGACACTCTACCCTTGATCACTCGATCCTTTCCTTTTCTCATTTTCAGTCACCAAACCTAGCAATTCCTAAATACTATACATCTAATTCTCTTGATTATTCTTAGAACATTCTCTTCTACTGACCTTTACCTATCTTATACATGAAAAATCACACCAAGGCCTCACCTAATTGAACTCATAAATACTTCACACAAACCCAACCTTTTTGAGTGCACCATTCGGCACCAGCTTGTGTGCCTTGGAAAAACGAACCTTCCGACTTAGTGTATTCACTCAATTCTGACTTTTACTAACTCCTAGATCATTAAAATAACTACCAAACTTGGATTGAAACTAAGGCCTCACTTAGGCTCACTTATGGCTTCCTATGAAGTTGACATAATTCTACAGTTGCAACTTGGAAAACTGCCATGTTTTACGTAACTTAAAACCTTTTAATCTAGCCCTAAGGTTGGATCTAATGTCTTACTAAGCTTCCTTAGACTCCATTACATAGTTTCCTATCAAGGTCCATGGTTTACTTACCCAAAACCAAGCTAACTTGGACTCTAAACACACTAACTCCAAAATTGTCCCTGTTTTTGGTTGGTCTCGGTTTTACACCAATGCACCCATCAAAACCAAAGCATTTCCTCAACCTATGGCCACTGAACTCAAGCTTATACTGTGCCCCAACATTTTGGAGCTTGGGCCTCCTAGGGCCTCACAAATGCTCACTCAAAACACTCCAAACTTATGAGCAAAACTTCAACTCAACACTCGAACTAATCTAGCCTTCTTTCCTTATTTCCATTTGAACTAAAACACTTCACCACAAGAAACACCAAAACTAAATCACACTATCTCTTGATCACCCTATTATCTACTGAGGAGATCATTTCATACTCTAAAAATCATAATAATCAATTATATATATACACAACTATGCATGCATGACACTTAACCATATTTTCGAATTTATCATGCATTTATTCGAATGTTAACCTCAAGAAAAATAATGATATCCATGAATTAAGCTCACTTAGCAAATTAACATAATTTAATCTAGAAAAGCAAGTCATTATCTAGTGCATGCAAAGCAATACCAAGATTAAAACTTCACCACTTGAACATATAGCCATAAAATCATTTAAACTTAAAAATACTCTGCTAATACCTTTAGTTCACATCCTAAAACTAACATGCAAGAATTTATATCATCATATATTAAGCAAAACATGGCATTCAAGAGTTTTTTCTAACATGCAAGACTTAAAAGTATATAGATCATTGACATGCATGAGTTTAAACTAAGATATATCCTTTGAAACATGATTTTTACACTAATGCAAAGAAGGCAGTTAAAATTGGTTCCATTCGGCTCCTTTTAAAGCTATTGCTGAATGGTGATGAGGGAAATGGTGGGAGTATAACACTTCATCAACCATTAACTTCTCTAAAAATAATGTGTTAGATATAATTGATGATATCAGCAGAAACTATCAGAAGTTGATATCAGGACTTATATTAGTATTTATGAAGAGTGATGTCATCAGTACTTATATCAGTACTTGATGATTAGCTAATGATATCATCAGGATTTGTCACTTCAGTAGATATTCAATATGGAAAAGGAAACCAGGAATTCAAGGCGGTGAAGGACTTTATCTCAGAAGCAATCATACATGGATAGGTTTCCTTATTGTAATTGAATAGGATTCTTTATTTGATTGTGTAGTTGTGCTCTATATAAAGCACAGATTAGGTTCATGCTATATGCATTGCGAATATTGTTTTATCATTCACATAACCTAGCAGCTCTCAAGGATATTTGTTCATCCTTTTGAGAGAGTATATTTGTAATCAGTTTTTATCTATTAATATAAAAATTGTTTATTATGTTAAAGCTTTGTCGAATTGATTGCATAAACTGTATTCACCACCCCCCCCCCATAGTTGATTACGGACCTAATAATTGGTATCAGAGCTTGATGTTACCATACAACATACAAACAGTTTAAAATCTGAAAATCATTTTTTAATGGAAGACAAAAAAGAACCACAGAATCCACAACCACCACCCCCATTAACATCACAAATTAGCATAAATATGAGTAGGTATGAAGCAATCTAGGTTCGAATCCTGAAGATATATGAATATACAATCTGGAAAGTGAGGATAGCCATGTGTTTGGATGCCACAGATCCTGAATATCTAAACAGGATTTATGATGGTCCTCATAAACCAATAAAGGTAGTTATTTCTGTTGGAGGAGAACCAGAAAAGATGATTGACAAAGACAGGAAGGACTACTCTCCTGAAGATCTTTCATCAATTATGAAGGATGCAAAAGTCAGACACATCTTACACAACAGTCTTGATAGTGTTATGTCCATTAGGGTTATTAGATGTAAGACAGCAAAAGAGATATGGGATGCTTAGAAGTAAAGTGTCAAGGCACAACTGCTATCAAGAAGAACAGGAGGACATTACTTACTCAAGAATACGAGCACTTTGACTCAAGAGATAATGAGTCCTTAACTGAGATCTATGATAGATTTCAGAAGCTTTTGAATGACTTGTCTCTTTTCAATAAGGAGTACGATTCAGAGGACTCAAACTTGAAGTTCCTACTTGCTCTCCCTGAAAAGTGGGACTTTAAGGACACATCAATAGGGGATAACTATGAACTTAGTGACACACCTCTAAATGAGATCTATGGAATAATAAAAACTCATGAACTAGAGATGGAGCAAAGAAGCAAGAGAAAATGATCTAAGTCTAGACCAGTAACACTCAAAGTTGAAGAAAAGCCAAAGGAGAAAGCTAGGAGAAAAAGCTATTCCAAAGGAAAAGCAATAATTGCAAACTCAGATACTGAATCATCAAACTCTGATGATGACTCAAATATTGATAATAAATTAGATACTGATAGTTATCATGACAACAATGAAGGCATGGATCAAATGGATGCTCTATTGGTTAAAGGCTTCAAGAAGATGGTCTACAAGAACTTAAAGAAAAGGATAAGATTTTCTAGAAAAGTTTCCAGTTCCTCAAACTCTGATAAGAGGAATGACAGAAGAAATACTGATTGGAAGGAATCAAGATCTGGAAAACCTGACAAGTCAAATGAGAGATGCTACAATTATGATGGAATTGGACAATTTGCAGCTGACTGCAGAATACCCAGAGCTGAGAAGAAGCAAGCCTTGATCTCAAAGAAAAAAACTAGGATGATTCATCAAAATCAGATGATGAGGTCAATTATGCTCTCATGGAAAATGATGATACCGAGGTTGACAATGCTGAATTAAAGGTACCTCAGACTACTCTTGCTTTTGATACTGATGATATCTATGAATTAAGACTGTTTCTTAAATCTCTGCATGTTAGTTATAGGGATCAAATCTTAGAGAACAAAATGGGATTGTTTATAACTAAGAATTAAACTAACAATTATAACTAAGAGAATAAGAATGGTAGCATTGATATATATGACAAACATGGGATTCTAACTTCATTAAATACTTCATTCAATATCCTTTCATTCTTAACCTTAGCATGTAATGGTGATGACACTAATCAGATAACACGAAACTGATAAACGCCAACTTTCGTTGCACGAATACCATACTACAAGACATCCACAAAAGAGATAGAAGCTGAATAGACACCAATTATATTGAGACCCTATATGTCTATAGAATTTGAAAACATAACGGTTTAATGCACAAGTTATCCATCATGATTACGTCGGGCAAGTAAGATGGTTAAAATTACCTACAAATCATGCATAACAATAACACATGAACCTATACTAGCATGGCAAGTTCTAAACCCTTAAATTCATTTTCCCTTCATTAAGAATTAACAAACTATCTTATACGTTCACGACGCTCATAAGACGAATAAGCACAACCAATACTAGGCTATCATACAATCACCACACACTAAGGTATCGAAATAAATTAATTAAAGAAATCCATAAATAAATCCGCTAGAACCCCATGATAACTATTAGCCTATGATTGGACTCATCATCAACGTGGGTTCCGATGAAAGTATGGTATAATTGTAATAACCCCAATTTTTAGAAATTTTTGAAACACGGATAAATAGTAACTTTTTGCTGATGATGCTGATTAAGGAAAATTATCAGAACACGCTATATAGGAGTACTGTTATGGAAATTCTAAGATCGTATTAGTACTCCATAAAGTAAATATGTGTATGTAAAGATCGTCAGAATCCAAATTCGAACACTTTGATTTTTCCCGAAAATCCACCAAATACCGAAAGAATTGAGTATAAGGTAACATGATTAAAAGGATTTAAATTCAAGGATTATAAGAGAGGATCATAAAAGGAATACAAAATATTGAGAAAGGTTTAGGGAACCCAAGTAATAAGATCCCGGATATGATCCCTCAAACGACAAACGAGAACGAAAGTTAAGCGTACCGTAAAACAAATAAGCGACCAAGAGACAAGCTTGTACAAGAAGCCAAGGATTGTGACATCATCAAACCACAAGGAAGAGACATGTGGCAAATGGATGACATATGCATGGTGACATAAGCATGACAAATGGAGGGATTGGTAGGTTAATTTTAATCCATTCATTTTTTACCATGGTAAAAAGATAATTAACAAAACAAAACAAAGCAACCAAGCCAAAACAAATCAAAAACACAAAATACAAGTTGACTTTCATTTCCTTCAAAAAGCTCTCG
Organism: Apium graveolens; assembly: GCF_009905375.1. Lineage (NCBI taxonomy): Eukaryota > Viridiplantae > Streptophyta > Magnoliopsida > Apiales > Apiaceae > Apium > Apium graveolens. Next base: position 55,713,043 of record NC_133650.1, read on the forward strand.
GCCAAAACCAGAGCAGCAACTTCAAACTACCATATCTCCTTCAATACTCACTCAAATAGTATGTTCTATAGCTCTTTGGAAAGGTATTGAGATGGCCTACAACTCTTGTTCACAATTCTCGTCCAAATAAGCATAGTAAGAGCCTCGTTTTGACAGTTCTTTCAATCTGACTTTTAGAAACTTCAAAACATAACTTTGTGTTCTTGATTTCTTTGGAAAGATCAAGCTTGTAGGAAGCTCCCTAAGACTTCCTAGCTACTCTAATCACTCCAAGGAAGGTATAACACCTCCAAACCCTAACTTTACTTTGAGTAATACGATGGTTTTGATGGTTATAATAAATGAGAAGCATGATACATGTGTGTTTAGAGTTTGGATTGGATTTGTAGTGATTTGGATGATGAAATCTTGTTTATAGTTAATGAAACTTAAGTATAGCTAGTAGTTCATGTGTGGGGTTGTATAAATTGGAAAATCTTGAGGTTTGGGGACTGATGTAGTAAGGTTTGGATGAGGGTTGGTTGTATTGTTGGTTGTGAGTTAAATGGTAGTTGTTTGGAGTGGTTTAAAACTTGGTAATCGCGTAAACATAGCCGTCGTAATGCCCAATTTCATACAACTGCTTGTTCTTAGTGTTCGGGACAGAGAGCTAACTACTGAATCTGTGACTTTTCCATGTTTAGTTAGATTATGTCGTAAGCTTCGTTTTGATATGTGGTTCGCTTGAATCCGATGTACGGTTTAGGAGAAACGACCGTTTTAAGTAACGTCGTTTCGCGAACAAACCATTACCCCTCGCCTTACTTTGAAACCTTTGTTAAGACCCTTAAATGACTAATTGGAGTATGAAACAATTATGTAAAGTGGATTAGGCAGTTGGTAGGGTACGCGTGAAAGAATCGCCTTAAAATTCTTAATGGTTAATTTATTAAAAATAGTGGAGCCAAGGGTATCCGAACAACTTATGTGATTCGTTAAGCGTAGAAGTGACCATAAGCAAACGTTAGGGTTCAATTGGTTAAAGTCTAGTTTCTTAAGCGACCGTGGTTTAATTCCGACTTATGTTGTTGTTCATATGTTATCGGACCCACTCTAAGCTTAAGCCTAACCGAGAACACTCAGGCAAGTTTTCTACCCGTTATACTGTTGTTGTGATGTATATATGTATATGGATTATCTTGTGATAAGTGCATGATTATTATTAGAAAAGTCCTGCGATATATTGGAGCATGTTATATGATATTTATATGCATGCCTGTTTTGTAATCTTGATATCTAATTGTTGATTCAAAAACTTATAAGTTGCATAATACCTATGCTAGAGATAAGCAGTAGTTGCGTATACCCTTAGTATAGGGGATCCAAAGGTGAACATTTTCTAAACCGGGAGTCGATGTTCCCGAGTATATTATATATATATTTATATATATATAGATATAGTTTTCAAAACTATTAATCGAATAAGGTTTATTCGATAACTTTATTTTAAATAATGAATATTAGTTGAATATTCATTCGAGGACTTATGACTCTGTTTATTTTATTTAATGAATATTATTAGTTGAATATTCATTCGAGGACTTATGACTCCGTTTATTTTATTTAATAAATATTAGTTGAATATTCATTTGAGGACTTATGACTCCGTTTATTTTATTTAATGAATATTATTTTGAATATTCATTCATGGACTTATGACTCCGCTTATTTATTAAATAATATTCTTTATTATATTAAAGAATAACGTTTCGATAATCAAACTTATTTTCGATTTTTCAAATAAAGATCGTACTTTCGCATAAGTATATCTTTGGTTATTTATTATTCATTTCAAGTATTAGTTTTAAAACTTCTACTTCAATTATTTTTTTTATAAAGTTTATCCTTATGGGAATATTATTTAAATAATAATATTCAGATATTTTCTAATATATCGGGACTGATTTATTTCATTAAATCAGCATTACTCCAAACATTCTTAAAAATGTTTTCGAGTCTTCAAAATGATTTTTAAAAGTTAGGGCGGATCCCAAAACTCATTTTTATATTTAAGATCCTCCTTTCAAAGGGGATTTAAATACTCGCTCAAAATCTGAGGGATCCGGCTCTGTGGTGTATTTTACATTCGCAACGAGGTTGCTGTTTTCAGAAAACAATTTGATTACTTGCCCAATGTTCGGGAAGTAAGCCCATGTAATTGAGTCGGCATAAGCGACAGGCCGGGGTACGGTCTATCAAAGTATAAGTGGCTGGGTGGCAGTCTATCAATGCGTAAGAGGCCAGGTGGCGGTCCAGCACATGGTCCTAATGCGGCCAGGGTGATGACCGGTGGGGGATTCATCCATCTACTAGTAGAAAAGGTTACTTATTGGTATCTTTGCCTGATCAGCAAGATATCGGGTTTATGCCGAAATTCTTTTCTTTCCAAATTCATTGGATATTGCAACTCTGTTCATACTTTACATGACAGAGGTTTTCAGGAAATGTATGAGAGATATATATGGATATATATATATATATATCGGGACTTAATGAAGTATCTCGTAACTTCATTTCATTCAATAGTATTTCAAAGATTGAATCTATTCAAGTATTATCTTGTAGTCTCATCTGTGTGATGAACTTTTGAAACTAATTATAACTTGAACGGTGGTAGTTCAAGTAGTATTGGGAAAAGATATAAGTATATGGGAGTATCTTGTAACTTCATCTTTTCAACTTATATCTAGTAAATGATTATCTTATGCATGACAAAGATTTTCAGAAAAACGTTGAGACAAGGTTAGATATATGAGATCACCTTGCAACGATATTGTATACTATATTATACATGTCAGAGGATTTCAAAGATTTGAGAAGTATATATGTATACTGAATATTTTGCGACTTCGTCGCATTAAAATTACAAACTTGGTTCATTTCTTCTTGACCAAGACTTTCATGTGTACTATGAGAATGCTCATATATTGTTAATTATAATATATATTATTTTGGTGGGCTTGTTGCTCACCCTTGCTTTCTTCTTTCATCACACAACAACAGATAGACAAGATGAACAGGATCAAGCTCCCAATTCGCGAGCAGATAGGAAATGTTCCGCAGTTTCTTGTAGGCGTTGATGCCGTTGTAGCTGAGGTAGGGTGTACCAATAGGCTAGGCTTTCAACTTTTGTTGTACCTGACTTATGTATATTTATGAATTATAATAATGGCAAAGAATGTGTAAATTTATTCAGAAACCCTTTTGAGGTGTAATGACTTATAATTGTGGAATAAAATGACTTGTGTTATTTTTGGTATTCATCTCTGAGACTATAACTTGTGGTGTGTGTGTGTATATTGTGGGGTCACAGTACGCAGTAGTTGGTTGATTATTAAGATTAAGTATTATTAAGGGAAATGGAACTCGTGACAACCCGGATCCCCGACCCCGTATTTGGGGGTGTTACAGAAATGGTATCAGAGCTAAGCGTTATAAACCTCAGAGATGATGTGACATTAAAATAATAAGTTCACTAAGATAATAAGAACTCTTGCCAAGTTCATAGTCGGACTACCTAACGTAGTACTGACAGTTAAAACCCTTATGGGAACCCTTATAAATATCGTGATAGAAGCGTAGTTCATTATCGTATATGGTAGCGGGACTCTGAACCCTGAGGTTGAGGAGCAACAACGCGATGATGTTTTATTAATTATTAGAGATCAGATTATGGATTCAATAGAGCGTCCTAACACGAGACCGGATGATGTTCATATTGAGGATGTAGCGGTTAAGGATGTTGTCCTAGAATGGATTATTGCTGAGAAGGATCCCGTGGATGATCTTGACAAGAATGAATAAAGGACCACTGAGGAATTGATAACCATGGTTAGGGCGACTACCAGAGGTAGGATTGGCCGGTCACTACCGGAGGTTCGTTCAAGTTTATAAAGATAGTAGCCCCTTTAACGCGGCTTACTCGTAAGACTGAGAAGTTCGAATGGATAGAGAAATGCGAGAACAGCTTTTAAGAACTAAAGAAAAGGTTGGTGACGGCCCCTATGTTTGCGTTGCCGGATGGAAAAAGGAGATTTCGTGATGTGTAGTGACGCTTCACATAAGGAATTAGGGTGCTTCTTATACAGCACATCAAGGTAATCGCGTACGCGTCAAGACAATTAAGGGAATATAAAATTCGATATCCCCACCCATGAGCTTAGGCTCGTGGTAATAGTTTTGCCCTAAAGATTAGAGGCACTACTTGTATGGAGAAAAGTGCGAGATTTACATAAACCATAAGTTCTCTAGTACATTTTCACGCAGAAAGAGCTCAACATGCGCCAGAGGAGGTGGTTAGAGCTAATCAAGGATTACGATTATGAGATTCTTTATCATCCAGGGAAAGCCAAAATGGTGGCTAATGCCCTTAGTATAAAAGAGAGACTCAAGATGAAAATGTCTTTGGGAGAGTTGATAAGAGATTTTGAGAAAATGGAAATAGAAGTGAAGGTAACCGGAGCCGGTACCGAAAAGCTGTTTTAGATTGCAATACAGCCCGAATTATTGGAGAAGGTCACATTGTGCCAAAAAAAAGTGATGAATAGAGGCAGAGAACCAATGACCGGAGAAGAGATTAATACCTAGAAAGATGATGAGGGAATAATGAGGTATCCCTACAGAATTTGGGTTCCAAATGTTCAAGAGCTTAAGGACTGGATCTTAGATGAAAGTCATAGTTCGAGGAATAAGATTTAGGGCAAACCCTGAATGTGATAGTCAGGGAGGACGCCATCAAGGTAGAAGGAACCCATAACATAATGAAGTGGAAAATGAGGATTTAAAACATGTAGGATGACCCCGATTATGGGGAGGATGAGAAAACATTTCATACTGAGAAAACAGAAGTCGAGCAAGATAGGGAGAACCAGGACGACACTCCTATGGGGCAATTTATGGACCTGCCTAAACAAAACTTAGACTATTATCCCCAACCACCACCCTGAGGAAACAATGCGGTGAAAAAAAAATTTCAGGTTCTTTAAGTCGCTAAGCTCTCAGAGTTTCAAGGAACAAGCTGACCCAGTCGAGGCAGGAGCCTGGTTAAAGGAAATATAGGAATCATTTGAGATTCTAAATGATTGACGAAGTGCAAAAGACTGTTTTTGTCACTTACCTTCCTAAGAAAGAGGCCACCCGCTGGTGAAAGACCAAGAAAGGCACGGAGCCAGAGGTTAGAATAAACTGATTAAAGTTCAGTCAATTGTTTTTGGGAAAGTAATTCCCAAGGTTATGGAGATAGTGTAAAAGCTTTAGAGCCAGAACAAAGGCGGACGAGTATGATGAATTATGAAGCTAAGTTGTAAAAGTTGTCAAGATTCGTTCTGATGACAAGAATCCCAGAACGACGTGATATTTGAAGTCAATGATTAGTGGGTGCGTGAAATGATTATAATAGAAAAGAAAATAAAAAGAAACTGAAGTGGAAAGGAAAATAAAGACAATAGAGTTTGAGGAATGATAAGGGAGTTGGGTATGAGGAAACCCTAAAGACTCGTAGCAATAGAAATAGAAAAGTATGTAATCATCAGGATGAGGATGATTCACTATGAGTTAAAGTTGATGGTTAAAGGCATAAGAGATACATATATTTTATCCCCTGTAAGTTGGGAGGATTCGAGGAAACCTTGAGATAGTTCGAAGGATAAATAATGAGACACGGATAGACTGAGGAGACAAGAAAGTAAGAAATTAGGAAAATTGGATGAAGGAAGTGACCTTCAAGAATGTGAAGTGTAAGACCGGTGGCATGATACCCAGAAAGGGAGACTCCAGGTATAAAAGACATCCCAACATTGAGATGACTGTTGAGATAAACAACAAAAGTAAATGAGGAATTATTAAGAAGAAGTTCACGTTGAACACGACCAATATCTTCCAGAACATCCTTGTTATCGTTACCAATTAGGCAAGAAAAGCGGATAACCGTTGTTATCTTTTGGAGACCATATTGATTGACCTCATTTTGAATACAGATGTTATTGTGAAATTGGTATAGACTATCGAGGTGGGAATGATTGAATAAGATAATCTATCAAGGATATATGACTTGATTTATCCATGGAAGGATGTAAGTACCTTTTTAAAGGTGGAGTTAAGGATATAACTTCGATAACTTGAGATGAACCCTAGGGGAATGCATAAAGGATGGAATTTCACCCTTAATAGGGACATTATGAGTTTGGGTAGTATGGAATGAAGGACTAAAGTAACAACAACCTTTAAAGATCAGTAGAGAAATTTTTCAGAAGTAAATAGACAATGGTTCTAGTATTAGTAAATGGTATTTTGATATGCCCTGTATCTAGGGAATACAGGAGGAATGATTCAACGATAACCTTAGAGGTTTTACAAGGAAAAATGTAATATTCAAAGTTCTCAAGAATAGAAATTTTGATAAAGGAAATGTGACGTAATTATAATAATGTCAGGTGGGGCACATGCTGAACCATAAGAAAGTATAGATTGACCCAAAAAGGGTCAAGATTGGTGAAATCAAGAAGGACCCAAAATAAGAGACGTCCTAAGTATGATCAAGAGTCAATCGTGACAATGTTAACCTCTAAAAGACCGAGGCAATAACTTATGGAAAAATGGTGATATTTTTTTCTCACCAAAGTGTAAGGAAGAGAGTTTTCGCACAAGCAGTGATTGGAAATGAGGTAGAAAATTTATTGGAGATCATTCAAAAGACATTGATTATAAGGAACTATTACTTTCAGGAAAGGCCAATGAGGTGCCCGACACTCTAAGTGTAAGAAAGCAATCATAGGCACTCGTGCCAGAGGAATACAGTAATGAGGGTTAAAGCCATGAAGGTTGTATTATGGTGTGGAAGATTGACATTCCTTCTGATGATTGTGCGATACTCAACCGTGATAGTAGTTTGGTAAAGATTAATTTATGTAATCGCTGTAAGCGGGCTATCTATCTTATAAGGTCATATCTTGAGATAAGCTAGGACCATATTTCAAAAGGACTAAACGAACCTTTGAGTTAAGTCTTCTATCGAAGGCATGTGATTAAGAATGGCATTAACCTGCTATCGTTGCTTTGATTGAAACTCTTCTATAATTTTATATGCTTCATGTCATGTATGTACATCAAGATCTAGAGTGTTCTTCATGAATCATGAATGGTAATTATGTTACCTCCTCAGAAGAATCCGATACGGCAGGTATGGACTCCGTATGGTTAGCTATTAAGACTTCAAGGAAAATAAATGACTACAATAGGTCAACGGTGGACCATAGTAATGCAGGAATGATTCTACGAGTAATGAGCCGATTACTTACAACCGTGAGAGTTGTATTGGAATGGATATTGAGATTGAGTACCACTAATCGGGTCGTGGTGGTGTATAAGTTATCATTGATAGACTAATTAATAGATTATCTACCTATTGAATAATTATTCCTTCTTATCAATAGAGAGTCATATTACTATACGAGGAAGGTTGCGGTGCAAGCATAAAATTCTAGTAACGATGATGTCTAGAATGAAATCCCTTATTCGAGTTTCGATGTTGAGGGAGTTTCAAAAGTGATTGTTTATGAGCTCGAGCAAGGACATGGATCCATGGAATGATGGACGGAATAGTAAATATTCTGGCACGTGAAATGCGATGTTATAATACTTGATGTTGATATATATACACATATGTTTTGTTCTCCTATGACAAACCTCTATAGTTCAGAGGTAGATTCCAAGCCAGATATTTGTGGCAGTTTTTTTTTCATATACAATTCTCTTCAATTCATTTTTTTCTCTCCTTTTCCTTTTGTATAAGCTGAGAAGAACAACCCTTCCAGAAGGGGAGGTATTGCCGAATGACTATCTATATGTGTGATAGAAGCCTAGTAGGATACCACATGTTGTTTGATTGCTTGTCAAGTACTAAAGGTTGGCCACCTTCTGTACTAACTATGCAATAGAACAAGTGTTCATAATCATAGTGATCTCTAAATAAAATCTTTTACTTCTATACGATAGATCAAGCTTTCGAAGATGGAAGCAGCTAAAGAAAGTAGTATCAGTGCGGTGGTATTCCGAATCTAACGTGTTCATGATACTAAGGTTGACGCAGTTATTAAAAGGTTATAGAATACTAACGAGCAAAAGTGTAACCAGTATAGTATTATGTACGGAAGATAGTAACAATTACGAACTGGAAAAGAATGAGTATTGAGAAACAAAAGCTATAATGCTAGAAGCTATGATGAGAGTCTGTGCAATAGACTTGAAAGAATTTGGAATGGTCACTTAGCACGGATTGAGTTTTCTTACGACAATAGATCGTATGTCAGTATCGGGATATCGCCTTATGAGATCCTTGAGGGAAGACAATGTCAATCTCCCTTATGTTAGGATGAAGATTGTAGAGCGCAAGATGCTCGGACCCGCAGTAGTCCAAAGGACCAAGGATATAATAGATCTAATCAGAAGACGGCTGGTAGTAGCCCGAGATGAACATAAGAAGTATGTTGATTCGACACGAAAGGACAAAGAATAGGAAGTAGGGGACCTAGTGTTGTTACAGGTATTCCCTGGGAAAGGATGGATGAGGTTCCAAAAGAAAGGAAAGCTAAGCCTATGAATTGTTGGACCCTTTGAGGTATTAAGACGTATTGGGAAGTTAGCATATGAGCTATCCCTACCCCCGAACATGTAGCAAGTTCATAACGTGTTCCACGTATCAATGTTAAGGAAGTATAATTCGGATGCCAGACAAATAGGGGCATATGAGCGCATAGGCATGCAACCAGACGTAACCTATATGGAGCAACCAGAAAGGGTTATAGATCGAAAAGGAATAAGTGCTTAGGAGAAGGGTTATCATACTAGGCAGAATTTGGTGGTAGAACCACAATGTGGGAAAATTTACTTGAGACTTAGAAAGTGCAATGCGAAGAGAGCATCCCTATTCATTTTCTATCTGATTCCGGGACGGAATCCTTTTAAGGAGGGGAGACTGTAATAACCCCAATTTTTGGAAATTTTTGAAACACGGATGAATAGTAACTTTTGCTGATGATGATGATTAAGGAAAATTATCAGAACACGCTATATAGGAGTACTGTTATGGAAATTCTAAGATCGTATTAGTACTCCATAAAGTAAATAAGTGTATGTAAAGATCGTCAGAATCCAAATTCGAACACTTTGATTTTTCCCGAAAATCTACCAGATACCGAAAGAATTGAGTATAAGGTAACATGATTAAAAGGATTTAAATTCAAGAATTATAAGAGAGGATCATAAAAGGAATACAAAATATTGAGAAAGGTTTAGGGGAACCCAAGTAATAAGATCCCGGATATGATCCCTCAAACGACAAACGAGAACGAAAGTTAAGCGTACCGTAAAACAAATAAGCGACCAAGAGACAAGCTTGTACAAGAAGCCAAGGATTGTGACATCATCAAACCACAAGGAAGAGACATGTGGCAAATGGATGACATAGGCATGGTGACATAAGCATGACAAATGGAGGGATTGGTTGGTCGATTTTAAGCCATTCATTTTTTACCATGGTAAAAGGATAATTAACAAAACAAAACAAAGCAACCAAGCCAAAACAAATCAAAAACACAAAATACAAGTTGACTTTCATTTCCTTCAAAAAGCTCTCGGCCAAAACCAGAGCAGCAACTTCAAACTACCATATCTCCTTCAATACTCACTCAAATAGTATGTTCTATAGCTCTTTAGAAAGGTATTGAGATGCCCTACAACTCTTGTTCACAAGTCTCGTCCAAATAAGCATGGTAATACCCTCGTGTTGACAGTTCTTTCAATCTGACTTTTAGAGACTTCAAAACCTAACTTTGTGTTCTTGATTTCTTTGGAAAGATCAAGCTTGTAGAAGGCTCCCTAAGACTTCCTAGCTACTCTAATCACTCCAAGGAAGGTATAACACCTCCAAACCCTAACTTTACTTTGAGTATTACGATGGTTTTGACGGTTATAATAAATGAGAAGCATGATACTTATGTGTTTAGAGTTTGGATTGGATTTGTAGTGATTTGGATGTTGAAATCTTGTTTATAGTTAATGAAACTTAAATATAGCAAGTAGTTCATGTGTGGGGTTGTATAAATTGGAAAATATTGAGGTTTGGGGACTGATATAGTAAGGTTTGGATGAGGGTTGGTTGTATTGTTGGTTGTGAGTTAAATGGTGGTTGTTTGGAGTGGCTTAAAACTTGGTAATCGCGTAAACATAGCCGTCGTAATGCCCAATTTCATACAACTTCTTGTTCTTAGTGTTTGGGACAGAGAGCTAACTACTGAATCTGTAACTTTTCCATATTTAGTTAGATTATGTCGTAAGCTTCATTTTGATATGTGGTTCGCTTGAATCCGATGTACGGTTTAGGAGAAACGACCGTTTTAAGTAACGTCGTTTCGCGAACGAACCATTACCCCTCGCCTTACTTTGAAACCTTGGTTAAGGCCCTTAAATGACTAATTGGAGTATGAAAGTATAGTGGATTAGGCAGTTGGTAGGGTACTCGCGAAAGAATCGCCTTAAAATTCTTAATGGTTAATTTATTAAAAATGGTGGAGCTAAGGGTACTCGAACGACTTATGTGATTCGTTAAGCGTAGAAGTGACCATAAGCAAATGTTAGGGTTCAATTGGTTAAAGTCTAGTTCCTTAAGCGACCGTGGTTTAATTCCGACTTATGTTGTTGTTCATAGGTTATCGGACCCACTCTAAGCTTAAGTCTAACCGGGAACACTCAGGCAAGTTTTCTACCCGTTATACTGTTGTTGTGATGTATATATGTATATGCATTATCTTGTGATAAGTGCATGATTATTATTAGCAAAGTCTTGCGATATATTGGAGCATGTGATATGATATTTATATGCATGCCTGTTTTGTAATCTTGATATCTAATTGTTGATTCAAAAGCTTAGAAGTTGCATAATACCTATGCTAGAGATAAGCAGTAGTTGCGTATACCCTTAGTATAGGGGAGCCAAAGGTGAACATTTTCTAAACCGGGAGTCGATGTTCCCGAGTATATTATATATATATATATATATATATATATATTTATATATAGATATAGATATAGTTTTCAAAACTATTAATCGAATAAGGTTTATTCGATAACTTTATTTTAAATAATGAATATTAGTTGAATATTCATTCGAGGACTTATGACTCTGTTTATTTTATTTAATGAATATTATTAGTTGAATATTCATTCGAGGACTTATGACTCCCTTTATTTTATTTAATGAATATTAGTTGAATATTCATTTGAGGACTTATGACTCCGTTTATTTTATTTAATGAATATTATTTTGAATATTCAGTTGTGGACTTATGACTCCGCTTATTTATTAAATAATATTCTTTATTTTATTAAAGAATAACGTTTCGATAATCAAACTTATTTTCGATTATTCAAATAAAGATCGTACTTTCGCATAAGTATATCTTTGGTTATTTATTATTCATTTCAAGTATAAGTTTTAAAACTTCTACTTCAATTATTTTTTTATAAAGGTTATCCTTACGGGAATATTATTTAAATAATAATATTCAGATATTTTCTAATATATCGGGACTTATTTATTTCATTATATCAGCATTACTCCAAACATTCTTAAAAATATTTTCGAGTCTTCAAAATGATTTTTAAAAGTTAGGGCGGATCCCAAAACTCATTTTTATTTTTAAAATCCTTCTTTCGAAGGGTAATTAAATACTCGCTCAAAATCTGAGGGATTCGGCTCTGTGGTGTATTTTAAATTCGCAACGAGGTTGCTGTTTTGAGAAAACAATTTGATTACTTGCCCAATGTTCGGGAAGTAAGCCCATCTAATTGAGTCGGCATAAGCGACAGGCCGGGGTACGGTCTATCAAAGTGTAAGTGGCTGGGTGGCAGTCCATCAACGCGTAAGAGGCCGGGTGGCGGTCCAACACAAGGTCCTAATGCGGCCAGGGTGATGACCGGTGGGGGATTCATCCATCTACTAGTAGAAAAGGTTACTTATTGGTATCTTTGCCTGATCAGCAAGATATCGGATTTATGCCAAAATTCTTTTCTTTCCAAATTCATTGGATATTGCAACTCTGTTCATACTTTACATGATAGAGGTTTTCAGGAAATGTATGAGAGATATATATGGATATATATATATATATATATATATATATATATATCGGGACTTAATGAAGTATCTCATAACTTCATTTAATTCAATAGTATTTCAAAGATTGAATTTATTCAAGTATTATCTTGTAGTCTCATCTGTGTGATGAACTTTTGAAACTAATTATAACTTGAACGGTGGTAGTTCAAGTAGTATTCAGAAAAGATATAAGTATATGGGAGTATCTTGTAACTTCATCTTTTCAACTTATATCTAGTAAATGATTATCTTATGCATGATAAAGATTTTCAGAAAAACGTTGAGACAAGGTTAGATATATGAGATCACCTTGCAACGATATTGTATACAGTTATAAACAGGAACTCTGTGTATATTATACATGTCATAGGATTTCAAAGATTTGAGAAGTATATATGTATACTGAATATTTTGCGACTTCATCGCATTAAAATAACAAACTTGGTTCATTTCTTCTTGACCAAGACTTTTATGAGTACTATGAGAATGCTCATATATTGTTAATTATAATACATATTATTTCGGTGGGCTTGTTGCTCACCCTTGCTTTCTTCTTTCATCACACAACAACAGATAGACAAGATGAACAGGATCAAGCTCCCAATTCGTGAGCGGATAGGAAACGTTCCGCAGTTTCCTGTAGGCGTTGATGCCATTGTAGCTGAGGTAGGGTGTACCAATAGGCTAGGCTTTCAACTTTTGTTGTACCAGACTTATGTATATTTATGAATTGTAATAATGGCAAAGAATGTGTAAATTTATTCAGAAACCCTTTTGAGGTGTAATGAATTATAATTGTGGAATAAAATGACTTGTGTTATTTTTGGTATTCATCTCTGAGACTATAATTTGTGGTGTGTGTGTGTATATTGTGGGGTCACAGTACGCAGTAGTTGGTTGATTATTAAGATTAAGTATTATTAAGGGAAATGGAACTCGTGACAACCCGGATCCCCGACCCCGGATTTGGGGGTGTTAAAATAATAAACGTAGTCTTTATACTAAATAAATAATAAAACCAAGTATGAAACAAGAGTAAGGTTCACAAATAAGAAAACTAGCATCTAAGTTACAACTTAGAACAAAGATTCACAAGTAAAAACAATCTCTTCTTCGTCTTCATTGAATTGTGCTAACACGGTCTTCTTACGGCTCTCCTTGTGCTCTGTTATATCCTTCTCTTTAGAAAAGATCCTTTATTTAAGCATATATAGCAGCTCATGCAAGATAGAAGTCCTCCAATTATAAATCAACTAGAATCAGGATTCTAAAATCCCAACCCGGCGCGGCCACGCGCTTCATCCGTGCTTCTGAAAAAACTTCTGAATTTCTTTAATTCTTGCTGCAATCGAGTTGGCTTCCAGAGCTTTATTCTTTGGACATCATCCTAACACCATATTAGCACAAAAACAATGTTAATTCACCTGATTCTTAGAATAATGCCTGAAATGGAAAAATACTAAAAGACACATTAAAACACCAACAACTTGAGTACAATTACACCAATTCAAAGCTTTACGGAGCGTAATAAAGTGTCTTAAATGCCACACAACATAAACCCTGACAGTGGTGTAAGAACTAGAAAAGCCACTTAAAATGAATGTCTCTACCATTCTATTATATATCAAACAGAACCCTGACAGTGGACTCTTGTGCCAAGACCAAAGAACAGATCTGTAGTTGGCATAAAATGGGTGTTCAAAAACAAAACTGACAGTGAGGGCATTGTTACAAGAAACAAAGTTATACTGGTTGTAAAGGGTTATTCACAGCAAAAATGCATTGATTATGATGAAACTTTTGCTCCAGTTGCAAGACTTGAGACAATAAGAATTTTTCTAGCCTATGCTGCTCACAAGAAGTTTAAAGTGTTCCAAATGTATGTAAAGAGTGCATTTTTAAATGTAGAACTTGAAGAGGAGGTTTATGTTGAACAGCCTCCAGGATTCATTGGTCCAAAGTATCCAGATCATGTCTACTTACTCGATAAAGTACTCTATGGATTGAAGCAAGCTCCAAAGCCTTGTATGAAACACTTGATCTATTTTTGTTAGATAGTGATTTCACAAGAGGTACAATTGTCAAAACCCTCTGTTATAAATACCATGGTAAGGACTTGTTATTAGTACAGATATATGTTGATGATATCATTTTTGGATCTACTAATTGATAAAATTTGTGAGAGATTTGCAAAGCTAATGTGGTCTAGGTATCAAATGAGTATGATGGGAGAATTGAGTTATTTTCTGGGGTTACAAGTTAAACAAACTGATGAAGGGATCTTCATAAATCAATCCAAATATACCAGGAATTTTTTCAAAAGATATGGAATGCAAGACTGCTCAATTGTATCAACTCCCATGGCCACTGCAACCAAGTTAGATTTAAATACTGATTCTTCAATAGATATAACTAACTACAGAGGTATGATTGGCTCACTCCTATATCTAACTACTAGTAGACCTGATATCATGTATGCTACATGTCTCTGTGTAAGGTTCCAAGCTGATCTAAGAGAACCTCATCTATTAGCTGTGAAAAGAATTTTTAAGTATCTCAAAGGCACCATGGATCTGGGATTATGGTATCCTAGAGATTCATATTTTAAGCTAATTGGATATTTAGATGCTGATTTTGCAGGATACAAAATAGACAGGAAAAGCACTTCTGGAAGCTGCCAATTTCTTGGTGGAAGATGGGTTTCTTGGTATAGCAAGAAATAAGAGTCAATTTCCACCTCAACTGCGGAAGCAGAATATATTGTTGTAGGAAGCTGTTGTGCACAGATTCTATGGATAAAAAATCAGCTACTGGATTATGGGTTAGATTATTTTGCTATTCCTATATATTGTGATAATCAAAGTACTATTGCAATGACAGGAAATCCAGTATAGCATTCAATAACTAAACACATCAGCATCAGGTACCATTTCATAAGGGAACATGTGGAAGCAGGTACAGTGGAATTGGTCTTTGTTCCAACAGATCAGCAAGTAGCAGATATATTCACCAAGCCTCTCTATGAAGCCACTTTCACAAGATTGGTAAATAAATTGGGAATGATATCAGGACATTTCTCAAACTTTGATAATTAAGGAATAATTGCTGATATTTGAAGCATGGTATCTTATTATGTGTCAGTACCATTTAGATACTGTTCATTGTGTTAAATTTTGATGTCATGATAACTTGAAATTAACTTCTATGAATCCTAGGTTAAAGCTACATGTTAAAGTACTGATTATGCGTATATACTCTGATATTAGTTAAACTTGTTTTGAATAATAGATCCTGACAATAGTTGTTATATTCTGGTATTGGTCATACTAGTGTTGACTGATGAATCCTGATAGTCGTGATTAAATACTGATAATAGTCAACTTTGATTGACTATTATATTTCATTGATTATTTTAAATTTATTTAAAATAAATGCTTATTCAGTATTTTTAATTAACAATGAGTTGGTGGAAAATCTTTTAATTGCTGATTTGGGTTAACTTTTGTTGTAAGTATCTTTTAACTCTTGGGTACTTACATCCGGAATAGGAATTTGAAAATGGACATTACTTTTTGTTTATCTAGATACACGTAATAGTGTATGCATGTAATGTTTAATTATTACATAGGTAATCAAGGGTCTTTTCAGTTTATATCTCCTCTGCTATAAATACATACCCTCTACTTTCAAAACTTCTCACTACTTTTTCATTCACATATATACTCAAAACTCTTTATCCAACACTCTCAAAATCTATGGCTACCATCTATTCTCTTACCCATGGAGTTTATTGACCAGTTGTTAATCCTGAATATGGAAGGTTATACTTTGACCCCTTTCGTCTTAGGGTAATCTTTAATGGCCAAGATTATCCTCCATCTGAACTCCCACAGTTGATTTTTGATCAACTTGTTTGGGATGACACTCTCTCACTTCATCTTTTCAGAATGGACGTCCACTTCGAGGAGATGAGAAGAGCTGAAGAGGTTGAGCAACGTCGCCTCGAGGAAGATCAACGTCGCCTCAAATGGTTGGCACTGCAAGAGAATATAATTTCTCTTGCAAGTTATATGTCATGCATCTTCCATCGTAGGGCAATGAAGAAGTTAGAGGATGAAAAGAAGAAGACCGAGTAGTCTAGATTATTTTAGGGTTTTATGTTTAAAATTCTAAAAATCTTGTACTCCTCTTCTTGATAATTAATAAAATATCTTTTGCCTTATTTGATTCCTTAAGTGAATGAATGTTTACTGTCTTGTTTGTGCTTGAATGATTATAACTGTTAATATTCAAATTAGTACCGCATGCTTAATTTCAGAAATTTTTCAATATCGCATATGACAAACTAATCTCTGTTTGAGTTCATATGTTCACTACAGTACAGATTGAGCACATTACAGGAAGAAACTGATGTTACAAAAGAAATTTATGAAAGATTTAATTCTGATCTCATGAGAATTATAATCTTTGAGTGTAATTATCCATCAAAATTTTTTGAAACTTTCTTTTTCTCTTCAAGAAAGTTGTCCACACTCAATCTTAAAATCATAAATCTTATATCTCAAATTTCTTCTTACTAATGAAACACTTGAATCCATTTCTCAAATGTTACCAAAATCAAGTGACATAGTTCTTGAAATTATGATTCACTACTCAGAAACAACATTAAGTTGGTTAGATACTACATGCTGAGGAAGATATTAATAATACTAACAGAGACACATGGGTTTCATCAGTTTTTACTGAAGACCCTGTGACAGCTTTCGATAAACACATTCAAGTGTTGGTTCTTTGCAAGAAGAATAAGGTTTGAGATCATGGTACATGACAGTAACCTGATCAAATCCTCTCAAATTTAAACGGAGGTTCCCATAATTGGTGAACAACAACTGTCATAACCACAGTGTTAACTGTGAGTTCAATTATGACTTTAGATTCACAAGGTATAAGTATTGTCATTACTTTATCAACATTTATTTTAAATACTGATTTGGTATTTTCAGCATTTATTATGCATGTTTTAAATCCCATTGGTATGGTTATTTCTAGACCTTATTAAAGGAATACCTCTAGTTGTATGACCACAGACCACCCTTCTTTAGCCACCTCTTATTTCTATAGGACAAAATATCTGAGCTTTTCTGTAAGTTATGTGAAAAGATTTAGAGAAAAACGGAATTAAAGAGAGGCAGTATCCTTCCTGGAAAAAGGAGAGGTAGATGAGAGATAGGATTTAATAATCCTTGTGAGGAAGCTCTGACTATTAAAAGTCATGAGATGTATGGTGTGAGGAGTAATGAGACTACTTTAAAAAAATAGAGAGATTAAGTGTTACTTGTTATATGTTTGCAGGTGCATAGAGTACTAAAGCAACAGATTCTGAACAACAGTCTCTTGACATTTGATGAACCAAGATCTGTTAATCTCCCTGCAAGTCTAAGTACTGATACTTTCTTGCAATCCATACATTCTACTATTTCACGACATGAAACAATCCCTGTTTTTGTTAAAAAATAGTCCATGCACTCTACTATTCCACCACCTGAAGTAATCCATGTTGTTGCTGAAGATGTAGTAGCACAACTGTCCATTCATAAAGAAGAGTTAGAGAATTGACTGTGACTACAACAATGCAATAATCTTTACAAGTCACAACTGCTGATGAAGACCAAGGTATTCTGGAGATAGAAGCCGGTGCTGAAGCAAGTCAATATCTTCAAACTCTGAAAGTGAAAGGAATAAAGACAACTACATTTTACAAGGATCCAAAAATTCAAGCATTTGACTCTGAGGTGAGTAGAAGAATCTTTGAAGAGAAATACTGGAGTTGATCTAGAACAGCTAAGGTAAATGGAGGAAGACTTCAAGAATTCCATGAAGACGGGAAATGCTGATATTGCTGTTATCTCTTAAGAACTTTATGAAGATGATCCTTCTAACAGACCAACCAAAGATGTAATCATAGAGGAGGTAAGACAGGAAGAGAATGCAAGATCTCTCATATTTCAAGCTATCTTCACTGTTGACAGGAAGCATAAAGAAAAAGAGAAGATAGGAGAGAAGTCAAAGATTTCAAAATCTAAAACCAAAGCTGTTGCAAGGAAGAAATTAGTATCTAAGGAAACTAAATCACAAATACTGATAGATCTAATATATACAGTTGCTCAATCTTTTGATACTGATGAAATTACTGAAGAAGATAAAATCAGCCAAGCTCATCAAAGAAGGAAGATTTATGGAGCGAACTGGGCTGATAAATTAACCTCTGACATTGCTAAAGTTAAAGAAGAAGCTGTTATTCAACCAATCACAACCTCTGATTTACTAATGTAGTTGATTTCTCAAAACCAGTCCAAGTAGATTTATCAAATTCTGATTTTGAAGACATAGTCTCTGATAATTCAAAACTTACTTTTGAAGAAAAGAAGAAGCTACTATAGGGAAGCAAGAAACCAACACCTAGAAGAGATTCTTCTGAAACATTAAAGAAGATTTATAGTGGAAGTTCTCAATATTGAAAACCTGGAATCACGAGTGGTCTTGGAAGATGAAATGCTGATGATCCATTTATAGGAGATGCTTTAACTTTAAGAAAGCATTCTAACTTGACAAAAATTGGAGACAATGTAATGCTTGAAGACTTACCGAAGATCATATCAATGCAAATTGTTATTGATCGTGCTGAAGAGAAAATAATTTATTTTCTGGAGTCTGGAAGAAGCTTAAGGTTGAATCAAGAACAGTTAAGAGACAAACCATGGCAGGATTTGGAACTTATTCCTACAATTCTCAAGGTAACTAATTCTGTAATTTCCAGATGGTCTGCTTTCATAAAGAACTTGATATAGTTAAAGCAGAAAGGAATGCCTCACAAGTCAAACTATATTCCAAAGTACATTGATCAAACTGAATATGTTGTTGATATGCCTATTGGAGGAGCCAAGATAGAAATGAGTATAGGGACTAAAGTTTTAAACTTTAATCCTGATGGAAAGAAAATTGGGTTTCTGGAGCTGGATGATCTATCTTTTGGAAATTCAAAGTTACATAATCTCAGGACTGCCATCTATCAGAATGATGAATCAACAAATGAACTTAAGGAACATAAACAGAGGATGCAATGGTATTTGGATGTAATAGAAGAAAATTTGTTGAGGAAATTTCTTGAAGATTTTCCAGACTGTATTAGAGTTCAGAATGAAGAGTAAAGTTTGATATTCACTGAAGTAAGAATGAATATGGTTACTTGATTTCTGCATTTATATAGTTTTGACATCATCTATTGGAACCTGTACATATTGCCATAATGCACAAGTTGGGGGAGATTGTTAAATATAATCGATGATATCAGCAGAAACTATCAGAAGTTTATATCAGGACTTATATCAGTATTTACAGAAGAGTGACATCATCAGTACTTATATCAGTACTTGATGATCATATAATGATGTCATCAGGATTTGTCACTTCAGTAAATATTCGATATAGAAAAGGAAAGCAGGAATTCAAGGCGGTGAAGGACTTTATCTCAGAAGCAATCATACATGGATATGTTCCCTTATTGTAATAGAATAGGATTCCTTATTTGATTGTGTAGTTGTGCTCTATATAATGCACAGATTAGATTCATGCTATATGCATTACGAATATTGTTATATCATTCACATAACCTAGCAGCTCTCAAGGATATTTGTTCATCCTTTTTAGAGAGTACGTTTGTAATCAGTTTTTATCGATTAATATAAAAACTGTTGATTCTTTTGAAGCTTTGTTGAATTAATTGCATAAATTATATTCACCCTCCCCATCTACAGTTGATTATAGACCTAACATAATGTATCTCATGGTTTGGACCTTAAATTCATAGGAATCAAGGCCTTCCACTTGAGTTGTTAAGTATACTAGGCATGCAACACATAATCACTTAAAATTCCACACAAAATATACAAAGATAACTTGAACAAGGGTTGGTGGGTTAGATTACACTATGTAACACCCCCAAATCCGGGGTCGAGGATCCGGGTTGTCACGAGTTCCATTTCCCTTAATAACACTCAATCTTTATAAACAACCAACTATTACGTACTGTGACCCCACAATATACACACACACCACAAGTTATAGTCTTAGAGATGAATATCAAAAATAACACAAGTCATTTTATTCCACAATTATAAACCATTACACCTTAAAAGGGTTTCTGAATAATTTACATATTCCTTGCCATTATTACAATTCATAATATACATAAGTCTGGTATATCAAAAGTTGAAAGCCTGGCCTATTGGTAGTTCCTACCTCAGCTACAGCGTCATCAATGCCTACAGGAAACTACGGAATGTTTCCTAACCACTCACGAATTGGGAGCTTGATCCTGTTCATCGTGTCTATCTGTTGTTGTGTGATGAAAGAAGAAAGCAAGGGTGAGCAACAAGCCCACCGAAATAATATGTATTATAATTAACAATATATGAGCATTATTATAGTACTCATGAAAGTCTTGGTCAAGAAGAAATGAACCAAGTTTGTTATTTTAATGTGACGAAGTCGCAAAATATTCAGTATATATATACATATATACTTCTCAAATCTTTAAAATCCTCTGACATGTATAATATACACAGAGTTCCAGTTTAAAACTGTATAAAATATCGTTGCAAGGTGATCTTATATATCTAACCTTGTCTCAACGTTTTTCTGAAAATCTTTGTCATGCATAAGATAATCATTTACTAGATATACGTTGAAAAGATGAAGTTACAAGATACTCCAATATACTTATATCTTTTCCGAATACTACTTGAACTACCACCGTTCAAGTTATAATTAGTTTCAAAAGTTCATCACAAAGATGAGACTACAAGATAAGACTTGAATAGATTCAATCTTTGAAATATTATTGAATGAAATGAAGTTACGAGATACTTCATTAAGTCCCGATATATATATATATATATATATATATATATATATCCACCATATATCTCTCATACATTTCCTGAAAACCTCTATCATGTAAAGTATGAACAGAGTTGCAATATCCAATGAATTTGGAAAGAAAAGAATTTTGGCATAAAACCGATATCTTGCTGATCAGGCAAAGATACCAATAAGTAACCTTTTCTACTAGTAGATGGATGAATCCCCCACCGGTCATCACCCTGGCCTCATTAGGACCTTGTGCTGGACCGCCACCCGGCCTCTTACGCGTTGATGGGCTGCCACCCAGCCACTTACGCTTTGATAGACCGTACCCCGGCCTGTCGCTTATGCCGACTCAATTAGATGGACTTACTTCCCGAATGTTGGGTAAGTAATCAATTCATTTATCAAAATAGCAACCTTATTGCGAATATAAAATACAGCACAGAGCCGGATCCCTTAATTTAAAAGCGAGTATTTAAATCCCCTTCGTAAGGAAGATCTTAAATTTGAAAACGAGTTTTGGGATCCGCTCTAACTTTTAAAATCATTTTGAAGACTCGAAAACATTTTTTAAGAATGTTTGGAGTAATGCTGATTTAATGAAATAAATCAATCCCGATATATTAGAAAATATCTAAATATTATTATTTAAATAATATTCGCAAAAAGGATAATCCTTATAAAAAAAATTGAAGTAGAAGTTTTAAAACTTATACTTGAAATGAATAATAAATAACCAAAGATATACTTATACGAACGTACGATCTTTATTTGAATAATCGAAAATAAGTTTAATTATCGAAACATTATTCTTTAATAAAATAAAGAATATTATTAAAAGAAGCGGAGTCATAAGTCCTCGAATGAATATTCAAAATAATATTCATTTAATAAAATAAGCGGTGTCATAAGTCCTCGAATGAATATTCAAAATAATATTCATTTAATAAAATAAGCGGAGTCATAAGTCCTCGAATGAATATTCAAAATAATATTCATTTAATAAAATAAGCGGAGTCATAAGTCCTCGAATGAATATTCAAAGTAATATTCATTAAATAAAATAAAGTTATCGAATAAACCTTATTCGATTAATAGTTTTAAAAACTATATCTATATATATATATATAAATATATATATATATATTATATTCGGGAAGATCGACTCCCGGTTTAGAAAATGTTCACCTTTGGGTCCCCTATACTAAGGGTATACGTAACTACTGCTAATCTCTATCATAGGTATTATACAACTTATAAGCATTTGAATCAACAATTAGATATCAAAATTACGAAATAGGCATGCATATAAATATCATATCACATGCTCCAATATATCACAAGACTTTGCTAATAATAATCATGCACTTACCACAAGATAATGCATATGCATATATTTACATCACAACAACAGTACAACGGGTAGAAAACTTGCCTGAGTGTTCCCGGTTAGACTTAAGCTTAGAGTGGGTCTGATAACCTATGAACAACAACATAAGTCAGAATTAAACCACGGTCGCTTAAGAAACTAGACTTTAACCAATTAAACTCTAACGTTCGCTTATAATCATTTCTACGCTTAACAAATCACATTAGTCGTTCGAGTACCCTCGGCTCCACCATTTTTAATAAATTAACCATTAAGAATTTTAAGGCGATTCTTTCGCGAGTACCCTACCAACTGCCTAATCCACTTTACATAATTGTTTCGTACTCCAATTAGTCATTTAAGGACCTTAACCAAGGTTTTAAAGTAAGGCGAGGGGTAATGGTTCGTTTGCGAAATGCCGTTACTTAAAACGGTCGTTTCTCCTAAACCGCACATCGGATTTAAGCGAACCACATATCAAAACGAAGCTCGTAACATGAACTATCTAATAATGGCAATGGTCAACACCTAAAAGTGAGTTCACAAGTCTTGATGTTAAGAACAAAAGCAGTCTAAGGTAAATCGGGCATTACGACGGCTATGTTTACGCGATTACCAAGTTTAACTACTCCAATCATCCACAAATCAACCCATAACCACCAATACAAACAAACTTCATCCAAAGCTTAATATGTCAGTCCATATCCTCAAGATTTTCCAATTTATTCAACCACAAACATGAACTACTAACTATACTTAAGTTTCATTAACTATTAACAAGATTCAATCATCCAAATCACTACAAACCCAACCAAACTTTAAACACACAAGCATCATGCTTCTCATGAACTATATTAATCAAAACCACTCCTAAATATTCAAAGTAAAACTAGGGTTTGAAGATTTATACCTTCCTTGAAGCTTTTAATTAATGAAAGATCCTTGGAATGCCCATGGAAGCCTTAATCTATGCTTAAGCTACCTTGACCTTACAAATAAAATCAAGAATCAAAAATTTGTTCTTTAAAGTTACCATTCACCCTAAACTAAAATGATTTGTTTGAGATAGAAGACCTTTGATTAAAGCACTCAAACTACTTGCTCTTCTTATTTATTAAATATAGGATCCAAAGAAACAAACCTCTTGAATTATGATTGAGTGGAGCTTGGGTTTGGAAATTTTTCTTCTTGTTTTTCTTCAAAAAACCGTGAGCAAGGAGATGGGGGAAGATAAATGAATGTGTTTGCTTGGTTGCTTCCTTTTTGTTTATTAATTAACCTTTTACCATGGTAAAAATTGTATGGCTCACAATCAACCAACCAACCCTTCCCATTGGTCATGCTTATGTCATCTACTTATGTCATATTGTTACACTTGTCCTCCTCTTGTTGGTGTGATGACATCATCCTCCACTAACCCCTTTGATTAACTCCTAATTACTTGGCTAATGATCGCTGATCTGTTATACGGTTCGCTTAACTTTCGTTCTCGTTTATCGTTTGAGGGATCATATCCGGAACTTATTACTTGGGTTCCCCTAAACCTTTCTCAATATTTTATATTCCTTTTATGATCCTCTCTTATAATCCTTGAATTTAAATCCTTTTAATCATGTTATCTTATACTCATTTCTTTCGGTATCTGGTGGATTTTCGGGAAAAATCAAAGTGTTCGAATTCGAATTCTACTGACCTTTACGTAAACTCATTTACTTTATGGAATACTAATACGATCTTAGAATTTCTATAACAGTACTACTATATATCGTGGGCTGATAATTTTCCTTAATCAGCATCATCAGCAAAAGTTACTATTCATCGGGGTTTCAAAAAGTCCAAAATTTTTGTGGTTATTACACACTAGGATCTTGAAAGATTGAATGAAATTTGAGTGTGTGTGTGTATGTGTGTGTGTTTTTTTTTGGTTCGGCCGAGATAGAGGAAGAAGAGAGAGACTGGAGAGAAAGAAAGTGGCTTGGTTGAGTGATTTATCTCTAAAAATGATTCCACTTGACAAGTTTATGTGTTTTTATGTGTTGATTAGATAGTGGAGTGAGTAAGTACCAATTTACCCTTCCTCCAAAACAACCAAGTTTTTGCATGCAAGACTATTCTAGTAAATTGGCTAGTGGAAAAGATGTTAGTGGGGTTGGAAATGACATTAGTGTCCCTCTCTCCTTTTGGATGATCAAATGCATGCAAGGGCAATTTAGTAATCAATAAATCTTTATTCAAAATTCCAAATATCATTTAAAAGAATGACTTTTATAAATAAAAATATAATTCCATAAATTACAAGAATTATACCGTAAAATTGCTTGAAATTTTAGAAATTTTATGAGATGACTTTTATAATTTTAAAGGAAATATATTTTTGAAAAGTAATTTTAATCAATTAATAATATCTTAAAAATTACACACAAAATTCCAGATAAAACACTTTGCTCATCGATTTATAATAATCTGCTATACGTGGTTACATAAACATTTAATCGACACACATTCATGAAATTTATAATATTTACACGCAAATATCTAAATACAACTCAATTACGAGTAATTAAATACCGGTCGTAACACTATATATACCAAATTTTTGGGGCTTTGTAGAACAATCAGGGAATAGTAATCTGGATGAGTGGAGAAAAAGGTTTAGCCCACACTATATTAAGATGTGTAAATTAAGTTTTCGAGTCGATATTGCGATTATACGAACCAAATGAGTGTATGTAAAAGCCGTTAGTTTTCGAAGAAAACCACTTTTATAAAATGACTTAATTTTACAAACTCTCGAGAGATACGAGAATCGCCTTACGATCACTACGCCATAAGTGGGCTATTGTAATGCCTAAAAGGTGTTACAATAGGTCTATTGTAAAACCAGGGGGCGTTACGTATACGAGCATTATAATAAACACCCTAATGTAACACTGCACTGATCTATTGTAACAGAGAGGAAAACGTTACAATAGGCGCCTACTGTAACACTAACAGACCCAAATGTAACGCAAAATGAGTGATACAATAGCTTGATCAAGATTGCATAAGTGGGACCCACAAAGTTGGGTCCCACAATCTATTGTAAAAGTCTGTTTTATCTATTGTAACACCAATTTTTTATAATTAAGCAACACTACCATATGTAATATAACACTATATGTAAACATATATTACACCAGAATAGTCAAATGTAACAATCCCATATATAATTAATAAAATAATCCCATGTAACTTCCCATGCAATCCATGCAAACTAATTAGTAAGACTGTAACCAAGGATTAGCAATCAAATAATAACCAATCAAAGAGCATAGTAACCTAGCTAAGGCAAATAGTAACCAAGCATGTAGGTTGTAGTACTTGGCTATATTTTAGGCTTTGAAAATTAGTCAATGCTATAAGATATGTACTAAGATTTTTATATCTAAGATTATATACACAAACAAGGCAACTCTTATTCAAGAAGCAACCAAGAACATCTCTCTCTCCCCCATTTCATTCTTCAATTCGGACTTTCAAGACCACCCATGAAAGAAATATGCATAACTCAAGTTCTAGAGCTTCAAAAATCATGCAATTTTAACCATATCTCCTCCATATCATAGGTAAGATTTATACCACATTTCAAGTCAATCCACTAAATTTTTAGTTTATGAAAAATGTTTGAAGATGAGGGTGAATAGTGTCTCCGAAAAATTTCTAACTTCTTTTCTTGATTTTCATGGAAGTTTAAGGCTCCTAAAGCTAGACCAAGGACTCACTAAGCATCATCCTTCAAGAGGATAACCTCCCAAGATACCATGAAATGTATAAACCTTCATCCAAACTTTGTTTAAGCTTCAAGAAACTCGTGGATTTTGAACATAAGGATAGTTTTAGAGGTTGTTTTGATGATTTAAGAAGTATTAGTTTATTGGATGTTAAGGATGTTATTATGGACTAAATAAATTTATGTTCTTGAGTTGATAAATTAGTTAATATGTTGGATTATTATTTGTTGGTTGTTAATTAGTGATTTAGAGTTAAAACGAAACACGAATCGTTAACGTAACGCCGTTGTAACGCTCGAATCACGACGCTTATTTTCTGCAAAGTTACATAATTTATAAACTATTGTTTCTTGTAAAATTATGATTGATAATTATAGAGTTTTTTTTAAGGATCATTTAGATGCTTGAATCTCTTTATTTCGATTTACGGTTCAAAAGTTAAGTCCATTTTAGTGAAAATAATTTACGCGACAAAAACTGCTACGATTTACAAACTTTGAAAATATAAATGATCGACTTAAATTTATTATAAAATCATGAAATTTTTATACAGAGTAAGAAATGGAGTGTAAAAACTTCCATAAAATTTTTAGGGTATACTGATTTTTCAATTTCATAAAAATGTCGGAACCGAGGTTGTGCGGAGTGAGAATGCCGAACACAACCCACTGTCTTTAAACAGCCACTTCGGTATTTTCACCCCTCTTCCCATAAAACCATTTTTAAGTAATATGTTCTTCAATGAAACTTTTATCAAAAATAGTACAAACATTCAAAAATTTCTTTGAGGTGGTTTCGTATTAAAATATTAAGTTTTCGATTTATTAAAAATGTTAGAGCGTGAGTCGCGTAATAGTAACATTCGATAAAGTCAACTTCAGGAGACTACTTTGACCATCCATTTCAACCAAGGATTGATAGTTATTTTGAGTCAGGATAATATCGAAAATTGTGAAGTATTGTACTTATTAGAAATATAAGGTGTTGATGGGATTAGGAATACTGATTAAGATTAAAATATTTGTTGATTAAAAAACCCGGTATGAGAGGAAGTCGGAAAACATATCTTAGACTCCAGGCAAGTTTTTAAACCCTACATTTGAAGAACTGTTGTATTGTTATTGCTTTTAAATACTGCGATATATGCATGATGAATGTTTTATGGTATTTTACAAATTGTTATATATTGAATTATAGATATGAAGATTTAGGTACAGTAAAAATACCAGATTTAAAATGATATATTTAGACCGAGAGTCGGTCGGTATAAGTTTAGAGAAACCCAGAAGTATTCCAGAGGTGTTTATATTTGAGAAATATTAACGCTGGTGAGTAGTGTGGCGTATATATTGTAGACCGAGAGTCGGTCGGTATGTATTATTTAAAAACCCAGAAGTATTCTGGAGATGTTTTGGACAAGTAAAGTTCGTACTTATTTTATTCCAATGGACTCGATGTCCTCTTACGAAGTATTAAATACCTCAAAATTATTTAAAACTATTTCCAAATATCATATTCTTTCGACTTATAGTTTATTATTAAAACGGTGAATATTATTTCGGATATTTATTTAAAAGGAGAAGTATTCTCCGACGATTACTTTATTAGTAAGTTTGAATATTTAATATTTAATAAAGATTAATTTAATTTCTTAAACATAATTAGTTGAGGAATATTATTTCAAATATTCTTTTAAAATAGAATTATTCGAGGTTTGATTATTAAATATTTATTAAATAATTTAATATCATTAAAAATCATAAAACCTATTTTAAAATATTTTCTGAGTTTCAGAAAATTATACTAATACTTTCGGATCGTCGAAAAATATTATCTCGACATATTTTAAATATTTTGACTATAGTGTCAAAAGAAACTCCTCCTTAAATACTTATCAGTTGACAATGGTCAACTCACATTATATTAGTACTTGCTCCGAAAATTCTCGGAAGTACATATATATACTAGCAACATGAGTTGTGCCTATCAATAAGCTAAACGCTTTGAGAACTCGAGGAGTACGATTTCTTGGGATATGATCGGATTCTTAAAGGACAAAGGAGGGCTAGAGATCCAGTACTTCATGTAATTCAATTCTAAAGAAAACATAAAGAAAACTATCCAATCCTAAAATAATTCAATATGATAAACATTGTAATTAAATAAAATAGAATCATAATTAACATTGATAAAACATTTGATTCAGAGCATAATGCAATTCATGAGTATCACCAGGGTGTATCAAGGTATGTATGAAGAATAGCTTCAAGCATGTAATAGAGGAAAAATAGTTTAATGGTTATACAGAGTTTAGTTCTTTTGATGTGACAAGGTTTTGTAGAATATATAAGTCTTTGTATGATCAAGCAATTCTGCTCCAGTGTTTGGTGTATGATGTATATGTATTGTGGAGAAGTATCCTATTTGTGTGGTTAGTGAAGGGTTTTTAGCACATAAACGCAGCGAAAACGTAAATTTAAATCTTAAAAAAAACCGAAACCCTCCGCAGGATCCATGCGAAAAATAATATTTAATTCGTAGTTCAGTATGTTTACCTTAAGAAGCTTTACGTTAATGGAAAAATGGAGGTCTTTAATGGAGATCCAAAAATGATGAACGGAGATCCTTAGCAGCTGCTCCTTAAGTGTGAAGCACTCCACCGGTATCCACCAAGAAAATGATGTAATGAAGGAGGAGGAGATGGAGAGAATTAGGGTTTTGTAAATCTTTTTGGTTGAGGCAAAAATAGGGTCTATAATAGTATATTTATAGGCAAAATTTTCAGCTGAAAATTTTCCCATAAAATATTATTATTATTAACCCTTTATTGTTCTCACTAATAATTAAAACACCTTTTAATTATTAATCCTTTTTCTAAACTCTTTAGAAATAATTCTCTCACTTGATTTAATTTACAAAAATTACATTCTTAATTAATAATATTAAGAACCTTTTCTTAATTAATTTATAATCAATTAAATCTCATTTAATCAATTATTAAATTTTCCAATTAATTATTTATTTCATAAATAAATAATTATCAGTCATTATTAATTAATTTCTCCACCATCAAATCATTCTCTTTTATGGTGTGACCCTGTAGGTTCAATATTAAGCCGGTAGTAGAAATAAATAATAATAAAACTATTTTATCATTATTTATATAAATTCTCTAATTCATTAAATATGATTAATTAATTAATCATATTTATTCTACATCGTGAGGGATACTTCTCAGCATATCGTGACTATCCGGATAATACGAATTCACTGCTTAGAATACCAAGAACTTATTCAGTGAGTAGTTACCGTATAATTAATTCCTTCTACCCTGCAATGTCACGATTAAATACAAGGCATGGAACTTGTGTCAATCCTATCTTATTTAATCACTTGCTTTCCCATTCACTATGCTTAGTTCTATTTAATGTAAATTAGAAACTCCTTTCTAATTTCATTCACTCTGGCCAGAGATTCCTGAACTAACATAAGTGGATCAGCATTAAACATTCTCTTTCTACACTGGAAGGGGTAGATCCTTTATTGATCATACACTATCTTCGTGTACAAATTCCTATACCCAGTAGAGCCCTTATAATTGTCCCTTGAGACTAAGAACTAAACCAAAGCATAGTTCAGTGTACACAAGATGACTATGATGACCTCAAGTCTAAGGATATTTGTACAATTATCACTATGTGAACAACTGCTGACACGTGAGTGAACTCCATCAGTTGTTCAACTGTGTGAGTCATGTTCAGTGAACTTATTCTATAATAAGCACCTACATACTAGCTATAGTGTCGCCACACAAATGTCTATGAAAACAGACATCCTTCATAATGAAGCAAGCATAGTATGTACCGATCTTTGTGGATTATTAATTACCAGTTAGTAATCCTACGACCAGGAACTATTTAAGTTTAGAGTTATCATCTTTTAGGTCTCATTATTATGATCTCATCACAATCCATAAAAAGCTTTACTCTAAACTGTGGTATATCTTATTTAAATATTTAAATAGATAGAGCCCGCAATAAAAACAAAACAAGTCTTTTATTAATATCAATGAAATCAAAACAGATTACATAAAAGTTATTCCTAAATCCTCATACATGATTGGACTTAGGACATATCTCTTTCAATCTCCCACTTGTACTAAAGCCAATCACTCTGGTATCTAATACCCATCTTGTCTTTATGACGATCAAAGTGACTCTGAGAAAGTGGCTTTGTGAGTGGGTCTGCTACGTTGTTATGTGTGTCAACTCTCTCGACGTTGACATCTCCTCTATTTTCAACTCAGATTCACCACCAAAAACAAGAAAAATGTCCTGAGTCCTTCGCAAGTACTTAAGGATGTTTTTCACTGCTTTCTAGTGGTCTTCACCTAGATTGGACTGATATCTGCTCGTCACACTAATTGAATAAGCAACATCAGGCCTTGTACACAACATTGTGTACATGATAGATCCTATTGATGAAGTATAAGGAATCTTACTCATACGCTCTCTTTCCTCAAGTGTCTTAGGAGACATTTTTTCGTAAAGGGACACTCCATGGCTCATCGGTATGAGACCTCTTTTGGAGTTTTCCATGCTAAACCTTTTAAGCACTTTCTGGATGTATGTACCCTGGGTAAGACCTATCATTCTTCTAGATCTATCTCTATAGATCTTCATACCGAGAATGTAGGATATTTCTCCCAAGTCCTTCATGGTGAAGTTCTTTGATAGCCATACTTTAACTGATTGTAGCATCGGTATATCATTTCCTATAAGAAGTATGTCATCCACATACAATACAAGAAATGTTACCGCGCTCCCACTAACCTTCTTGTAGACACATGGTTCATCTATGTTTTTGATAAAACCAAACTTTTTGATTGTCTCATTAAAACGGATGTTAAATCTATGAGAAGCTTGCCTTAAACCATATATGGTTCGCAGCAGCTTACACACTAGGTGTTCATTTCCCTTGGAAAGAAAACCCTCTGGTTGTGTCATATACACTTCCTCCTCAAGTTCCCCATTGAGGAAGGCCGTTTTCACGTCCATTTGCCAGATCTCATAGTCGTAGTAAGCAGCAATCGCAAGCAAAATCCGAATTGATTTTAACAGGGCTACAGGCGAAAAAGTTTCATCAAAGTAAATCCCTTGCCTTTGTTTCAATCCTTTTTCCACGAGCCTGGCCTTATAGGTCTCCACCTGGCCATCTGCTCCAATCTTTCTTTTGTATACCCACTTGCACCCAATAGGCTTAACACCTTTAGGCGCCTCAACCAGAGTCCATACTTGGTTGGTATACATACATTCCATTTCGTATTTCTTGGCACTATGCCATTTCTCTGAGTCAACACTACTCATAGCCTCATTATAGGTCACAGGGTCGTCATCATCAATGATTGACAACTCATTGTCATTCTCAATGACAAGGCCATAATACCTCTCAGGTTGGCGAGACACTCTCCCTGTCCTACGAATGGGCTATTCCACAGAAGGTTGTTCAGTCTGAACAGGTGTTTCCACTTGATCCGTAGTAGTTTGTGCTTCTTGAACTTCATCAAGTTCAATTTTTCTCCCACTGTTTCCTTCAAGGATAAACTCCTTTTCCAAGAAGTTAGTATATCTGGAGACAAACACCCGATGATCGGTGTAAAAGTAATACCCCAAAGTCTCTTTAGGATATCCCACAAAATTACATTTTACGGATCAAGATTCCAGCTTATCTAGGTCAACTTTCTTGACATAAGATGGACATCCCCAAATATTAACGTGTTTAAGACTCGGTTTCCTTTCTTTCCATATCTCATATGGTGTTTGAGGAACAGATTTGGAAGGCACCTTATTCAGTAAATATGCTGAGGTTTCCAATGCATAACCCCATAGGAATACTGGAAGATTCACATAGCTCATCATGGACCGAATCATGTCTAACAAAGTTCGATTTCTCCTTTCAGATACCCCATTTAACTGTGGAGTATATGGAGGAGTCCACTGGGAGACTATACCATTTTCTTTGAGATAATCTAGAAACTCTCCATTCAAGTATTCACCACCTTGATCTGATCGAAGAGTTATAATACTGTGTTTGGTTTGTTTCTCCACTTCATGTTTATATTCTTTAAACTTTTCAAAGGCTTCAGACTTGTGTTTCATCAAATACACATATCCGAATCTAGATCTATCATCTATGAAAGTAATGAAGTACGAAAATCCACCCATGGCTTGCGTAGACATTGGTCCACATACATCTGTATGTACCAATCCTAGCAAATCTGCAGCCCTCTCTCCATGTTCACTAAATGGAGATTTGGTCATTTTACATAATAGACAAGACTCACATGTAGGATATGATTCAAAATTAAAGGGGTCAAGTAACCCTTCCTTATGCAATGTCCGCAGTCTATTTTCACTAATATGACCTAGCCTACAGTGCCATAAATAGGTCAGATTTTCATCATCTCGTTTTCTTTTATTAGTTTGTTCAATCTGAAGTAAATCATGCTCTACGTCACAAACACACAGACCATTATTTAAAATGCCACGTCCAAAAAGAACATTATCTCTAAGGATAGAACATTCATTATTCTTAATAATAAATGAAAAACTATCCACATCCAATATAGGAATAGAAACTATATTCCTCACAATAGAGGGAACGTAATAACAATTTATCAAAATAATAGTCTTGCCCGTAGGCATATGTAAACTAAATGTTCCTACAGATATGGCCACGACCCTTTCTCCATTGCCCATACGTAGAATCACCTCATCTTTTTCAAGAGTCCTACTTCCTTTTAGTCCTTGCAACGAATTGCAAATATGAGAACCACGGGCGGTATCTAATACCCAAGTAGAAATTTGACCTCGTGACATATTAACTTCGATCATGAACATGCCTGAATCAGAAGCGGTAGTCTTACTACCCTTCTTCTTCTTCAATTCTGCAAGGTAAACCTTGCAGTTCCTCTTCCAGTGCCCCAACTTGTTACAGTGAAAACAAACAGCTAAATTAGGACCAGTCAACTTGTGAGCATCTAGTATGCTTCGGAGTGATAGTGCAGAAGACATGACGAATATAGTAAATCTGTAAATGATAAACACATAACAACACTTAGCAAATATTCAATTTCATTTCAAAACACTATATGAATTGGGTCTTTATTCATAAGTGTCTCCCACTAGTTTATCTAATTTTTTCAACCCCCTAAGTGAAAATTAAGCATTCATAATGCTAGTGGGAATAGGGATCCTACATTCTATCACACAACCTCGGCTGTGGCACGAAACGTCATGTGATGTTCAATAGGCAGACAACTCTTGTCAATTACATCTTATGTTATTCCCTAATATAAGTTTAGCCTCTTGAATAATTGAGTCACGGATGTGGCACGATAAACTCAATATTCTAAGTCAAGTCTAACCCAACATTTCGTACAATTGAATCAGTCTCCAACGGCCCACGGCTGTAGCACGTACCGACCTTTAGATTATAATTCAATGTACACATCTCTATGTAATAGACAAGTATTTCTTATTTCGAAATCAAAGCCCTCGGCTGTAGCATAAAACGACAATGATTTAAAAATAAGAACCACTTTCTACCATGTTGGAAGGCTATGACCGACACAAGCCCGTTGTGTCATTGGCCAATTACTACTTGATATTATTTAATTTTAGAGGGATTATATTACGTTACAATCATAATCATATTATAAAGAGATTATTCCTTTTAAATTAAATATTTCAAATCAATAATCAGATGATTCCCAGATCGGGTGGAGCATTGTTAAGAGGCGTCACTTAATAACCCTTTCTTACAGATAGAAATCTGTTGTTGACAGAATCATCCTTTCTCTCAATATTGAAAATTCATTTTCAGTTACGTGTTTCATAAACACAAGAATCTCATGATCGTATTCATAATATTTATTGTTAAGGCAAGAAACGATTCCTATTCTAGATTTTCTAGAGCACGCCTTATATTGATTTAAGTTCACCTAAATCTATCATCGCATGGTAAATATAGGCATATATCTCATATATAAAATTAAATAAACAAGTAAATGTAAAATGCAATAAAGTAAATGTGTTTGGTTATGGCCCCATCCTATGTGATCTTTATCAAGCTCATGATAAAGATCAAGGTCAATCTAATATGGTGATGGAAATAAATACAACTACTTATTACATAAGTCTTCTTCTTTGTTTAGACTTCTTGTATGCCTCGTCTTCTTCTTTGTATCACCTCCATTGGATAGCCTTCTTGAGTCTTCAATTACATTACATGATTGAAAGTAAAACTAATCTAATGATCTTACAAGAATAACTCGAGTTACATTCGAGATTTATGATTACAAAGATTGACGACATGCAAGTCGTATTTAAAACCAAAACCAAAACCATTACACTAAGGTCGAAAGGCCATAACCATCCACCATGCTCATACAACACATAAAAGCATGTTAAAACACATAATCTGATCTTTACATATCATAATATCCATGATCTAATCATAAAAAGAAAATATGACAAAAATCAGAAAAATCAGAATCAAATCAGAAAAACAAGAATCACTGTGCAGTAAACGACGTCAAACGCCTTACAGACGAGTCGTTGATAGCTTTTGCTATCAGTTTTGTTCAGACGCTCGTTTACCTATGGAATAGGGTATTCGTCTGCGTAAATCGGACACCAGACCCAGATTTTAGCAAATCTGCAGCAACCAATTCAGAATCCGTATCTAATATGATTCTCATAATTAGAACAAACATAAATCATGTATATATCAGTATATATATAGATTACATAATCATCTTATGATTATACAACTCACATGAATATCATATATTCAAAACCATACATATATAAGCATATTATATCAACATCAAATCATGGCGAATCACATACATGCTCATATATCGAAAACAGTTAAACACATAAACAAATTAAAAACTTTTCGCAAGTAGCTCTGATGCCATTGAAGGGTTTTTAGCACATAAACGCAGCGAAAACGTAAATTTAAATCTTAAAAAAAACTGAAACCCTCCGCAGGATCCATGCGAAAAATAATATTTAATTCGTAGTTCAGTATGTTTACCTTAAGAAGCTTTAC
Organism: Apium graveolens; assembly: GCF_009905375.1. Lineage (NCBI taxonomy): Eukaryota > Viridiplantae > Streptophyta > Magnoliopsida > Apiales > Apiaceae > Apium > Apium graveolens. The sequence continues at coordinate 55,748,414 of NC_133650.1, forward strand.
GTTAATGGAAAGATGGAGGTCTTTAATGGAGATCCAAAAATGATGAACGGAGATCCTTAGCAGCTGCTCTTCAAGTGTGAAGCACTCCACCGGTATCCATCAAGAAAACGATGTAATGAAGGAGGAGGAGATGGAGAGAATTAGGGTTTTGTAAATCTTTTTGGTTGAGGCAAAAATAGGGTCTATAATAGTATATTTATAGGCAAAATTTTCAGCTGAAAAGTTTCTCATAAAATATTATTAGTATTAACCCTTTATTATTCTCACTAATAATTAAAACACCTTTTAATTATTAATCCTTTTTCTAAACTCTTTGGAAATAATTCTCTCACTTGATTTAATTTCCAAAAATTAAATTCTTAATTAATAATATTAAGAACCATTTCTTAATTAATTTATAATCAATTAAATCTTATTTAATCAATTATTAAATTTGCCAATTAATAATTTATTTCATAAATAAATAATTATCAGCCATTATAAATTAATTTCTCCACCATTAAATCATTCTCTTTTATGGTGTGACCCTGTAGGTTCAATATTAACCCGGTAATAGAAATAAATAACAATAAAACTATTTTATCATTATTTATATAAATTCTCTAATTCATTAAATATGATTAATTAATTAATCATATGTATTCTACATCGTGAGGGATACTTCTCACCATATCGCGGCTATCCGGATAATACGAATTCACTGCTTAGAATACCAAGAACCTATTCAGTGAGTAGTTACCGTACAATTAATTCCTTCTACCCTGCAATGTCACGATTAAATACAAGGCATGGAACTTGTGTCAAGCCTATCTTATTTAATCACTTGCTTTCCCATTCACTATGCTTAGTTCTATTTAATGTAAATTAGAAACTCCTTTCTAATTTCATTCACTCTGGCCAGAGATTCCTGGACTAACATTAGTGGATCAGCCTTGAACATTCTCTTCCTACACTCGAAGGGGTAGATCCTTTATTGATCATACACTATCTTTGTGTACAAATTCCTATACGCAGTAGAGCCCTTATAATTGTCCCTTGAGACTAAGAACTAAACCAAAGCATAGTTCAGTGTACACAAGATGACTATGATGACCTCAAGTCTAAGGATACTTGTACAACTATCACTATGTGAACAACTGCTGACACGTGAGTGAACTCTATCAGTTGTTCAGCTGTGTGAGTCATGTTCAGTGAACTTATTCTATAATAAGCACCTACATACTAGCTATAGTGTCACCACACAAATTATTATGAGAACAGACATCCTTCGTAATGAAGCAAGCATAGTATGTACCGATCTTTGCGGATTATTAATTACCAGTTAGTAATCCTACGACCAGGAACTATTTAAGTTTAGAGTTATCATCTTTTAGGTCTCATTATTATGATCTCATCACAATCCATAAAAAGCTTTACTCTAAACTGTGGTATATCTTATTTAAACATTTAAATAGATAGAGTCCGCAATAAAAACAAAACAAGTCTTTTATTAATATCAGTGAAATCAAAACAGATTACATAAAAGTTATTCCTAAATCCTCATACATGATTGGACTTAGGACATATCTCTTTCAGTTAGTATCTGGATATTCAACAATCAATTGTATATAAGGAATAAGGCTTACGGATCAAGGATCAACTGAAGTAATCAGGGTTCAAAATTGAATGTTATAAAGCACTTACAATATAATACAGAACTATTTTGAATACTAGCAACATTTTACGAGAAAGTTCAGAAATATTTGAAACATATCTCGAGAAAGATTCAGAAGTACTTTCTTTATCACAAATGATACCTACTTCACTTGCACTTGTCTAATGATCCTATTCAACAACCACGTGTCTACTTTTCTATGCCTCTCCCTATTCACTGATCACTTGCTTTCTTTTCTACGCATCGGTTCTATTTTCTAATCGTCTGTTTTCCTTTTATATGCCTCATTTACTCTGTTAGGCATCATAAGTATCTATCAATATTCAATCTCATATTATTTTATTCGTTACAAAGACGTCATAAGCTTTTATCTACCCTTCGTTTCACCCAAATCCGACGTACGGATTGAAAGTTATGACTACAATAGTCAAACAATAAGCAGATAGGCGTATAACACGTCAATCAGATAGCACATAGCACATAGCACGCAAGGTATTTGATAAAAATAATTTTTCAAAGAAGGTTCAGGGTTAAAATGATTTTCCGGGTATTTAATACAATTTTTTGAACTTTTTCTAGGATTAAAATGGGTCAAAGAATCATTTAATAATAAATAACAAGGTCTGAACACCCGAATCTGACTTTAAAATCATTTAATAATAATTATCGAGCCTTGAAAATAATTTAAATAATATTTTAAAACTCGAAACTATTTTTCATAATTTTAAAATCAAAAGAAATAATTAAATCTAATTAAATAATCAATTAAAATTAATTAACAAATAATTAAATTAATTAATCAATTATTATTTAAATTAATTGATCAATCAAATAATTAATTATTAACTAAAATTAATTAATTACATAATTCAGATTTATTTCTAAATTTTTAATACATAAAATGAATTTCTGAAAATAATAAAATGAATTTAAAAATTGAAAATACAATTTTGAATTATTTTTAAATAAAAATCACAAAAACAGAAGTCTCGAAATTGAGTTGGGTAAAAGAAGATCAAAGGCGGGTTAAGGATATAACCCAAACAGGTTGGAACAGGGTCGGGACGAACCCGTCGGATTCTGGGGATGAACCCAGTTTCCGGTGGCCGTCGCCGGACTCCGGTGACCTTTAAATCAGCCCAAAAACTCAACGTTTTGCTTCGTTTTTGACAGGGAAACACTCTATTTGACTCTGGGAACTAATTTTTGGCATCCATCTGTATAAACAATGTGCGGAACTAAAAGTCCGGCCAAAACCATAAAAAAACAGCGAACTCAACTTTTTTTCTGATTTGCACCAACCATGAATCCTCAGTTTTTAACACATATACCAATCGATTCCTTATTTCATAATCTATAAGCTGGTAACATCTAATTAAACCAATAACCCTCAGAACAAAAACCCCTAATTTTCAATTAAGAACATTGAAAGTATATAAACCTTAATTTCTTTAATTCGAGAATCAAACACACATTTGAACATGTTATTGAACTCCAAATCAAGCATATGATATACCAAAATGACCAGGATTCAATTATCTACAACATGCGATCATAAAAACACAAAAGCAACTTCAAAATCATATATAAACCTTAATTTCTTTAATTCGAGAATCAAACACACATTTGAACATGTTATTGAACTCCAAATCAAGCATATGATATACCAAAATGACCAGGATTCAATTATCTATAACATGCGATCATAAAAACACAAAAGCAACTTCAAAATCAAAAAGTCTAAATTTAATCTTGATTTAATTTAAATTTATATAAATTATTAGAAAATAACTTGTTGATCCTGCGAGTATACGGGTTGTAGAACTTTAATATACTCGTCGATAGCTTCAGTTCGACTACTTGCATGCCCAAATCGGAGTTCGATAACGCCTTCGAATCCTCGTTTGATTATGAAGAACGCGATGAATTTTAGGGTTTCTCTCTGGAAATTATTTATTTTTACTGTTTGCAAATGATTATCTGTACAAAATACAATACTCTATTAGCTATTTATATTTACGGAATATTGGTACCCCGTTGGATCATACCTGATATAAAAATAGAATACTTAATCATTAAGTATTGACAAAACTGATCCAATTTGGTACCGGTTTTAGGATAATCATCAAAACCAGACCTTTTTTGTAAATACAGTCTGGGTCTTAGCGCTTTGGTTAGATGAATTACGAGAAGATAATATAATAGTTTAATCAAAATATCCCGTTTCTCGAAAATACGGATTTTATCGATTTACCGAAAAGAATATTGTATCGTAAAATTTATATTGGGACCCGCACAGGTTAAACCGTACTCCGGATCGAAAAAGTTAAAACACGAAAAATGCTCGGAATGTTCAAATTCAGTTAGATAAGAGTTTTCCCGAGACTTACGGGTCGTAAAACGTAAAAACGGTTGGAATCGGACGATTCCCGATTATACAATATAATTTATTAATACACGGAAAAATAATTTATTAAATCCATAAATCCTTTATAAAATTATATAACAATATAAAAATTAATATAAAAATATCAAAATTATCTATACTTGATTTTGGACATATAAAATTAAAATACTCAAATTTACTACAGTTAAACATCCAAACACAAATACCAAATAACAGAAAATTCACCAAAATTCACATAATAATTGCATAATATTTATTTATTAACAAAAGTAATTACACGTCATACCCCGGATATTACAGATTGGTGATAACACAAAGCTTGAAGATTTGAAGAAAATTAAATCAGTTCAGATTGTAAATGATCTAGTTGGTGAAAAGATGATCTATTTTCTGAAATCTAAAAGAAGGTTGAGGCTCACTCAAGAGAATTTGAAGAATAAACCATGGAAGGAGTTGGAATTCATCACTACTTTACTCAAGGTAACCAACTCTACTACTGCTAGATGGTCTGAATTTTTGAAGAACTTAGTACACATGAATCAGAGAGGAATGACATACAAGTCCAATTATGTTCCAAAGTACATTCATAAATCTGGATATACTGTTGATATGCATACTAGAGGAGCCAAAGTGGTTAAGTCTCTAGGAAGAGAAGTTCTTACTTTCAATCCTGATGGAAAGAAGATTGTATTAGAATAATATAAGATCCTGGAAAGGGCCATTCTCTAACATCTTCAAGTTTTAGAGTAACTAGTTCCTTGACATGGTATCAGAGCTCATGTAACGCCCCAAAATCTGGGGTCAGAAGATTTGGTCTTCACGATGAAACCTTAATCCAAAACAACCTGTTTAATATATAAACAAATGCCAGCAGTTGAAATCTAACACATGCGACCCCAAACTATACCAGAAATCCAAATCTCATCAATAAATTTTTGACTTCTTTTAAAACACTTTAACAAATTACAAACTCCAAACTAAAACCGCTAATATAACTTCGAAAGGAAGTATACTAGGCCCAAATAGACGATAACACAACAACAATATATATACACACACAACTTTACACAATAGAACTTACACTAGTCTACAAACCCTGGACCAATCACCTTCCAAAAGCTTATTCTTTGCTTTCTCGAATTACGCAGCTAAACAGCGCAAGCTAATCCTCACTGGAAGGTTAAATTTAAAAACAGGCAAGTATGAGCGAAAAAATTCTCAACAAGTACATAATAACATATATAAGGTTATTTGATATAAAAACTGATATCTGCAATAGAGCAGAACATTTAAAATCATAATTGCTTGACTAAAAATTTTAGTTAAGGAATCCCAGAATTTGGTTCCTTAAATGTATTCAAAATCCTTTTGATATTTTTGAGCGAAAATACTTCAGTAATACTTTGAATCTCGACAAGAATAAAACTCATAAAATAGTATTTACGGAAATATCGTAAACAATAATATGAAACGAGGATTATGGACTGAATCATAAACTTTATTCAAAACCAAACTCTTGATATTAATAATCATTTTGATGTCATGTCAAATTAGATATCACTACTAACTAGATGCTCACAATAACCCATACTGAAGTCAACATCAATCATATATATTAATACCACCTTTTATATTTAACAACAAACTAAATATCAACATCAAGCTGAAACTGAATCAAAACTGTATTTCACATTTTATTCAACACAGAAACACTGGATAAATCCTTTTGTATCTCTACTGAATAATGCAGTATGCCATAAAAAGGAACTAACTATTCAAAATCAATATATAATATCCACGTAGGCGATATGGATTGGATACACTCAAATAAACACTATTGCCCCCTGATCAGGTTTAAAAGCAATATGGCCCGATTATATCTCATCGGTACATTTCTATACCCATACATATAACAGGGATTTCCAAATGTAGGTACCAAAATAGGCAAGTATGTTAGCCTATAAGAAGATGAAATGGTTACCATATCCTCCTCAAAAGTTGGACTTCTATCTCAAATCCTCTTACACTAAACTTTTCAATCCCATAGAGCAACCTGAATAAAATAAGGGTATGCTTAATTTTAAATACAGGTCATCTCCCCATTATTTACTATGATAACACCACATATGACGTGTTTATTATAATCAACTTCCATTATTTGGATACGTAAAATTGTAAACTATTCTGAACTTAGAATAGCATAAGAGTACTTGCGTATTAAGCATTTAATTCAGCGATATGTAAAACAGTTATCTATTCTGAAGTTGGAATAGAGAAGAATACTTACATAATCATAAGTAGTTTGATATGTAAAGTATTGACCTTTTCTAGAATTAGAATAGCGTAGAAAACTTGCCTTTGGGTTTTTAGCAGTTAGGCACACTCGCAATATCACGATTATCTCATTCTGACATCTCATGATCTCGTTGTCTTTCTATTTCAACAATTCACTGATATGCTGCTCACGCGATTGCTAGAAGCCAGATATCCAATACCCTTCCATTTCATTTTTTCCATTGTCTAGTCCTGATCAACTCCAACGATCTGCATCTATAATTAGAAGATAACACTTTAATCGTCTAAACAATAATTAATTGACGAACTGCACATCAAAACCCTATCGTTTACCCATACGATAGCCCACACATAAAGAAAATAGGAAAACACAAGAATTCTTACTCACATACGCATGTAATTCACATAGCATGTACACACATAATCCATGTATCATATAATTCCTATAACACATGACTTGGTTCATCAAAACATTTGACTCGTTATGTTTAAAACTGAAATTAAGTCAAAATAAAAAATTTCAATACATACCCGACTCATAACTGATTTGTCAAAACCTTTCGAAATAATAGGATTTCTGTCTCGCAAGTATTTTTAATGAAATCGAAATATTTTTTTGAGTCTAGACACGTTCGTTTCGTATTAAACGGACAAACGGTCTATATATTATGAATAAAATAAGAATAAATCAATTAATAATAGTATTAATTAATTTTTAAATACTTAAATTTATTTTTTTAAAGCTTAAAATAATTTTTAGCAATTATTTGGCTTAATTATAAATAATTATATTGTATTTACCTATTTATAAGCAAAATTAATTGATTAAATGAATTAATCAATTAACTAAATTATAAATAACTAATTAAAATAAATTATAAATAATTAAATCAAATTTTGATTTTCGAAAATAATAAACGAAGATAATTTTTGGAATTAAAATAATTCGATTAATTATTTCAAATAATTAACCAAATTAAATTTATATTAAAATAGATTTTTAAAATTAAATCAGATTTTTTGATTTTGTTTTAAAAAAATTAATACACAAACAGGAAATTAGGGTTCAGAGTTAGGTTTTAAGATCAAAGGGGGAAGGGAGGTAGGGGGTGACCGGAAAATCCGGTTGAAGCTCGCCGGAATCTGGGAAGCAACCCAGAAACCGGTGGCCTTCACCGTTTCCGGCCACACCCTCACCCTTTCATCCACCCTCCAAAAACCCACCAAAATCGGTCATTTTCGAAGCTCAACGACTCTACAACACTCCTGCAACCCAAAAAACATCGACATAACACGCCTCACTACCAGAATCAACACCAATCGTGCAAAGATCTTGCCATCCATCAACGGTTTTCCGGGGAAATGACAAATTCGTTTATTTCTTGACCAAGTCAAGTGCTTTATGTCTTAAATTAAAGCTCGTGAATCACACAAATGAACCCAGTTATCTTAATTTACGACCAACACGCAAATAATCATAAACAATCAAAATTAAAAAAAAACGGGAAAGAAAAAAAAACTCGACTTATGTGATTCCATAATCAAACAATCAACTTTTATACATAAATCGACTCTATGAAACGTGCTGAAGCTATTGATATCATCAAAACAACCCAAAAATCAATATAAAAGAAATCCCCGAATTTCGATCAAGAACCCTAGTTATCAAATTAAAAAATTACCAACTTCTGAAACGATTTAATGGCAAATATAGATTGTACTCTCTAAAACCTTCAATTTAGTTACTCATACATGAGATTTGGAGTCAGAATTATATTAAAATTTGAGTTTGATTCTAAGGAAAACGAAAAATGAATTATTAGAGGTTTTTCTGATTTTTCTGAAAAATAAAATAAAATCTGATTTTTGTAATAATACTTATTAATAAATTAAAATCTATTTATACTTACAAAAAAATACCCCAAAAATTATTTGGGGCCTAATTATATTATTTAATAAAAATAATTAGCCCAAAGTTAATAATTAATGGGTAATATTATTTAATCAAATAAATATAAAATTTATGTCAAAAATCCCCAAAAATTATGAATATTCGAACAATGCAAAAATATAAAATATTTGAAAGTCCCACGATTTTCTAAAAATGAAAATACAAATTTTTTGGGCTTTGACGTCCCGTTGGGGTCCCGGTCCGTCCATTTTTGAGAAACCGAAGCATTTTCTAAATTAACAAAAAAGCCCGAAAACACATATAATGCATGCAAACGCACATAAAACGAGATAAAACGTCCAGATTGCGTATAATTTCATATAAATGCATTTTAAACATGTAACGAGTATCCGAACAATACTCTGATCCTTACAGGACCACACATAAATATATCTCATGCTAAATCATGGTAAGACATATTTTTTAAATAATATTAAACACATGATAATTCATTTAACACGTAACAAAATAGCTGTAAAATATTATTTTTAAATATTTTCTCAACCCACCCGCTATTAGGGTGGCCTAGACAAATACCAAATAAAATATTTGATGCAGATGAAATATCTGTTCACTCCCGAAATTGTAAAATGACTCAATTTACCGATAACAATAAAAGGATCGGAATTTAAAACAAACTTTTGAAAATAATAGATTTAAGTAAATATTTTCAGAAATTAACAAGGATTGATACAACACTTAACAATTAGCACATTACCATTTAATGACACGAACTCATCAAATAGGAATAAAATATCCACAATTTTATTCCTTCTAAATCGAAACAATCACATAAAATCATCCAAATAATAATAATAACCTCTCAAAATACGGGATATTACAATCTACCCCCCCCCCCTATAAGGATTCCGTCCTCGGAATCAGCAGGAGAAAGCACTAAGGATCTTCTTTCCAACTTTCCAATCTTGCATACGTAACTTTTCTCAAAATCTCAAATAAAAACTTGGATTACTTGTATCACATAATTATAACGGGGGCTTCACCCTCACCATTTTTCCATCCATATATTATTTGACCAATTTCTCAATAGAATCACTTTTACTGATAGAAAGAGAGAAGAATAGAGAGAAAGAAAAAGAGAAAGAAAAAGAAAGAGAAAGAGAGATAGAGAGAAATAAAGAAACAGACCGACTTGGTTATACGCCATTGATATTTTAATCGCATTGCAGTCCACTACTGCTCATGTTAACTCTAACAAGAAGTCTTACTTTACATTGACCAAAGTGGCTTGTTCATACTTGGTTGGAATACCTTTAATTATTTTAAATAATAAAATCAGGGGACTCTGGAAGGAAAAGAATTCCATATCATAATGGGTGTCCCACAATTGTGGTTACCAAATCTGACATTTTGAGAAAGTATTATTGAAATGAAAGAATAACTGAGAGATCAATATGATCAAATAAACTTGGTGTTGCATGTCCAAATTAAGACGCCACTAAAGGATGGATGAGGTTCGGAAAGAAAGGAAAGCTAAGCCCACGGATTGTTGGACCCTTGGATATATTAAGACGTATTGGGAAGTTAGCATATGAGCTAGCCCTACCCCCGAACATGCAACAAGTTCATAACGTGTTCCACATATCAATGTTAAGGAAGTGTAATTCGGATGCCAGACAGATAGGGGCATATGAGCGCATAGACATGCAACCAGACGTAACCTATATGGAGCAACCAGGAAGGGTTATAGATTGAAAAGGAACAAGTGCTTAGGAGAAGGGTTATCAAACTAGTCAGAGTTTTATGGGAGAACCACAATGTAGGAAAATTTACTTGAGAGTTAGAAAGTGCAATGCTAAGAGAGCATCCCTATTCATTTTCTATCCGATTCCGGGACGGAATCCTTTTAAGGAGGGGAGACTGTAATAACCCCAATTTTTGGAATTTTTGAAACACGGATGAATAGTAACTTTTGCTAATGATGCTGATTAAGGAAAATTATCAGACCACACTATATAGGAGTACTTTTATGGAAATTCTAAGATCGTATTAGTATTCCATAAAGTAAATAAGTGTATGTAAAAATCGTCAGAATCCAAATTCGAACACTTTGATTTTTCTCGAAAATCCACCGGATACCGAAAGAATTGAGTATAAGGTACCATGATTAAAAGGATTTAAATTCAAGGATTATAAAGAGGATCATAAAAGGAATATAAAATATTGAGAAAGGTTTAGGGGAACCCAAGTAATAAGATCCCGGGTATGATCCCTCAAACGATAAACGAGAACGAAAGTTAAGCGAACCGTATAACAGATAAGCGGTCATTAGCCAAGAAATTAGGGGTTAATCAAAGAGGTTAGTGGATGATGATGTCATCACACTATGAGGAGAAGACATGTGGCAATTGGATGACATACGAATGATGACCTAAGCATGACAAAAGGATGTGTGTTGTTGGTTGATTCTTGGCCATGCAAAAGTTACCATGGTAAATCCAAAAAATTAGCCAAGCCATAAATAAAGAAACAAAGCAAAAATCATCACACAAATACCTAGGCAACCAAGCAAGAATCATTTCTTCTCCCCATTTTCATCTTTGCTCTCGGCTTTCAAGGAAAAAGCAATTAAGAAAAATCCAAAGTCCAAGCTCCACTCAAGCATAAATTCCATGGTTTATTTTTATGGATTCTACATTTCATAACTTAGCTTTGGAATGATTTTAAGCTCTCGATTCAAATGGATTCATAGCTAATTAATTCACCAAAGATTAGGGTGAATAGTGTTTTCAAATTATAACTTTGTGTTTATTGATTTCATTTGCAAGATCAAGGTTAAATAAGGATAGATCAAGGTTCTTTGAGGCTCCCTAGTAACTTTCCACCCTCCAAGAAAGGTATAAATCTTCACACCCTTTAGTAATAAGTTTGAATGTTGAAGTTTTGAGATAGCTTGGATGGATGAGTAGTAATTTGAATGATAAGCATGATTTGAGCTTAATTGTTAAGTAGTTTAGTTAAATTTGGAGATGTTATAATATTTGATTGGATTGAGATCCTTGAGCTTATTTTGACTTAAATCAGTAGCCTATAAATGGATCTGAAGTTGTTATTGATTGGTAGTTGGTTTGATGTGAATTAGTATAGTAAAAATTTGGGAATCGCTAAAGTATAGCCGTCGTAATATCCGATTTACCTTAGACTGCTTTTGTTCTTAACATCAGGACCCGTGAACTCACTGTTAGGTTTTGACCATTGCCATGATTAGATAGTTCATGTTACGAGCTTCGTTTTGATATGTGGTTCTCTTGAATCCGATATACGGTTTAGGAGAAACGACCGTTTTAAGTAACGGCGTTTCGCGAACGAACCATTACCCCTCGCCTTACTTTAAAACCTTGGTTAAGTCCATTAAATGACAAATTGGAATATGAAGCAATTATTTAAAGTGGATTAGGCAGTTGGTAGGGTACTCGCGAAAGAATCGCCTTAAAATTCTAAATGGTTAATTTATTAAAAATGGTGGAGCCGAGGGTACTCGAACGACTTATGTGATTCGTTAAGCGTAGAAGTGACCATAAGTGAACATTAAGGTTCAATTGGTTAAAGTCTAGTTTCTTAAGCGACCGGGGTTTAATTCCGACTTATGTTGTTGTTCATAGGTTATCGGACCCACTCTAAGCTTAAGTCTATCCGGGAACACTCAGGCAAGTTTTCTACCCGTTATATTGTTGTTGTGATGTATATATGTATATGCATTATCTTGTGATAGATGCATGATGGTTAATTAGCAAATCTTGCGATATATTGGAGCATGCTGATATGCTTTATATGCATGTCTATTTCGTAATATTGATATCTATCTGTTGATTCCAATGCTTATAATTGCATAATACCTATGCTAGAGATAAGCAGTAGTTGCGTATACCCTTAGTATAGGGGACCAAAAGGCGAACATTTTCTAAAACCGGGAGTCGATGTTCCCGAGTATATTTTAAATTTATATATATATATATATAGATATAGTTTTCAAAACTATTAATCGAATAAGGTTTATTCGATAACTTTATTTTTATTAATGAATATTACTTTGAATATTCATTCGAGGACTTATGACTCGGTTTATTTTATTGAATGAATATTATTTTGAATATTCATTCGAGGACTTATGACTCCGCTTATTTTATTTAATGAATATTATTTTGAATATTCATTCGAGGACTTATGACTCCGCTTCTTTTATTAAATAATATTCTTTATTTTATTAAAGAATAATGTTTCGATAATCAAACTTATTTTCGATTATTCAAATAAAGGTCATACTTCGTATAAGTATACCTTTGGTTATTTATTATTCATTTCAAGTATGAGTTTTAAAACTTCTACTTCAAATTATTTATATAGAGATTATCCTTATGGGAATATTATTTAAATAGTAATATTCAGATATTTTCTAATATATCGGGACTGATTTATTTCATTAAATCAGCATTACTCCAAACATTCTAAAAAAAATGTTTTCGAGTCTTCAAAATGATTTTAAAAGTTAGAGCGGATCCCAAAACTCATTTTTATATTTAAGATCTTCATTTCAAAGGGGATTTAAATACTCGCTCAAAACCTGAGGGATCCGGCTCTGTGGTGTATTTTATATTCGCAACGAGGTTGATGTTTTGATAAATGAATTGATTACTTACCCAACGTTCGGGAAGTAAGTCCATCTATTGAGTCGGCATAAGCAACATGGGCTCAGTGGGCGTCCATGAAAGTGTAAGTGGCTCAGTGGGAGTCCATCAAATGCGTAAGTGGCTGAGTGACAGTCCAACATAAGGTCCTATTGCGGCCAGGGTGATGACCAGTGGGGAATTCGTCCATTTACTAGTAGAAAAGGTTACTTATTGGTATCTTTGCCTAATCAGCAAGATATCAGGTTTATGCCAAGTTTTCTCCTTTCCAAATTCATTGGATATTACAACTCTGTTTATAATTTTCATAACAGAGGTTTTCAAGGAGTGTATGAATGTATATATATAGGTGTATATATATATATATCGGGACTTAATGAAGTATCTCGTAACTTCATTATTTATAATGATATTTCAAGGATTGAATCTATTCAAATCTTATCTTGTAGTCTCATCTATGTGATGAACTTTTGAAACGGATTATACCTTGAATGGTGGTAGTTCAAGTAGTATTCGGAAAAGATATAAGTATATTGGAGTATCTCGTAACTTCACCTTTTCAACTTATATCTGGTTAATGATTATCTTATACATGACAAAGATTTTCAGAAAAACGTTGAGACAAGGTTAGATATTTGAGATCACTTTGCAACGATATTTTTATACAGTTATAAACTGGAACTCTGCGTATATTATGCATGACAGAGGATTTCAAAGATTTTGAAAAGTATATATACATATATACTAAATATTTTGCGACTTGGTCGCATTAAGAGGTCAAAATTGGTCCAATTCTTCTTGACCAATACTTTCATGAGTGCTATGAGAATGCTCATATATTGTTAATCATTATACATATTATTTTAGTGGGCTTGTTGCTCACCCTTGCTTTCTTCTTTCATCACACAATAACAGATAGACAAGATGAACAGGACCAACCTCCCAATTCGTGAGTGGATAGGAAATGTTCCCCAGTTTCCTGTAGGCGTTGATGTCGTTGTAGCTGAGGTAGGATCTACCAATAGGCTAGGCTTTTAACTTTTGATGTACCAGACTTATGTATATTTATGAATTGTAATAATGGCAAAGAATATGTAAATTATTCAGAAACCCTTTTTAAGGTGTAATGGTTTATAATTGTGGAATAAAATGACTTGTGTTATTTTTGGTATTCATCTCTAAGACTATAACTTGTGGTGTGTGTGTGTATATTGTGGGGTCACAATACGCAGTAGTTGGTTGACTGTTAAGATTAAGTATTGATATGGGAAATAGAGCTCGTGACAACCCGAATCCCCGACCCCGGATTTGGGGGTGTTACACTTAATAATGTCCTAAGATCCTTGATGAAGCCTTGGTCTAGCTTTAGAAGCCTTAAACTTTCATGAAAAATCAAGAAAACAAGTTAGTGATTTTCGGAGTTACTATTCACCCTCAACTTCAAATTTTTTATAAAATTGAGAACTTCATGGATGGGAATGAAATTTGGTGCATGACTTACCCATGATATGAAATAGGGTTGGTAAAAATTTGGTGATTTTTGAATAAGTAGATCATGAGATGAATTTTTCTTTCCATGGTGTTCTTGAAAATCAACATGGAGTTTTTGGAGAGAGAGAGAGAGAGAGAGAGAATTTGTGAGCTTCTTACTTGTTTCTTGAATAAGACTTGTGTTATTTGTTTGTATATTCTCTAGTATATAACCTAGAATATATTTATGTTGGCAAATCCTTGGACAAATCTTGCTAGCCTTTCTAGATTACAATCTAAGCTAGTAGTTTAGTCTTTAGCTTACTATTTTCTAGCCTTAGATGATCATTCTTATAACCTTAGCTTACTATTTGATAAAGTAACCATGGTTACTTTTCTACCATGGTTAGTTAGTGTGATACGTTTATTTAATCATTTACGCGTCTGTTCGGTTGCTTAAACGTTTTCGTAACAATTTCTCGTAAATGGTTCACGGCGTAAATCCTTTCGTATTTATTCTTTATGTTTTGAAGTATCATCCTTGGATATAAATCCGTAGGGTTTTAAATTCGTAATTATATTGTGATTCTCGTAATCCTCGATGGTTCGTAAATACGGTCATTTTTCAAAGTTCGTTTTCTTCGAAAATTAATAGTGTTTACATACACTCATTTGGTACGTATTGTCACTGTTATTCCTAGTCGACTAACAATGAGATTAACAGAAGGGGGGGTTGAATGTAAATCTCAAAACTTTTTCAAGTTTTGAGCAGTTTTAAAGGTTTTGTGTTCAAGATAAACAAGTGTGTGAATTGCTTTAAGCTAATACAGACAGATATATATTCAAGCACTAATGTAAAGAACACAACAGACCTTAAAAACTTTTCTGGTGGATTTGTTGTTCCACCAGAGATGGTATTTCAGAAAATCTGTGATTCAAGATGTTGATCACAGCTGCGTCCTAGTACAAACTAGATAATTTTTCTCTCAAGATTTTTCTAAACAGCACTGGAAAAAATTCTTATCTAATTACTAGCTGCTACTTGGTTTATATATCACCAAGTGTACAAGTGAAGACAAAGATAAAAATATAATAATAAAATACGTTCTCCACTTGTTTCTTCTCCATATCACTCAAGTACTTTGTTGACTATTGCCTCTTTGTACTAGAGTAGAACGGCTGCTTTTTCTGATGTTCCTGAAATTAGGCTTCCACATTTCAGTTATCTCTGCCAACCCATGTGCCTCTGTCTGCTGTTACAACTACCACTTATCAACTGCTATTTAACAGAACATCCGTTGAAGCCTTCATCCGTTGATGGCTTTATCCGTTGAAGCTTTAGAGACATCCGTTGAAGCTTTGTTTCTCATCCGTTGAAGGTCTTTAAGACATCCGTTGATACCACTTCATTTATACAAAATTACAAGGCATGAAATATTTATAATTGGCCTTCCTATTTGCATATCTTCTAGTAGTCAACATGACTTATATTTTCTCTCAACTTCTAAGAATTATATCTTAAATACAGAGACTGAAATGTGCTACAACACTAGACTTATTTCTAAGTAAAGCTGCACCATCAACGGATAGCCAATGTGGTCTTATCCGTTGAGGCTACAAACACTAAACTTCTACTTAAGTGTTTTGTTAAACATATCATCAAACTAATGCACATATATTCCTAACAATCTCCCCCTATTTATGTCTATAAGAATTGTAGACATAAATTCAGGGTTAACTTGATGATAATAAAACACTTAACAAATATATGAATTGAAACTAAGTAGAAATTTAAAGGTGCTGCAAAAGTGTATGTACTAGGAGGTAATTGAAGATTTACAGAATTTCCAAGGGTGCTCCTCTAGTCTGAGCAAATCATCTTTTTCTTCTTTGTTCCCTTGTTTTCTTTCCTAGCCCTTTGTCATTTTCCTCAATTTGGAGTTGGAGTTGTCTGTAGAATTCAGCTTCATCTTCATCACTGATATCCAACTTAGATTGCATTTCCTTGAGACTTTCATTGCTGGCAATCTTGAGTTGGTCTTCAAGTCTGAAAAATCTTCTGACTCCTTTATCATCTCTAAATTCCATCAACCAATGAGGTGATTTGTGGATTGTAATTCCCCTTTCTTGAATGAGTAAAGTTTTGGGTAAAGCATTGGGCTCCCTCCAAGTTTTCCTTATGTTGGCAATCTTGTTGAGAATTTCAGTCTTGGCAGTCCTGGTAAAGCCAGAATCCTTTTGTATGGCTGAAAAGACTCTGATCAAGGTAGAGTAGCCTTCATTCAGAATCCTGTAGAGAGGCCATGTTCTTTCCCCAGCTCCTTTGTATCTGAACACCAATCTCTCTGGTAGCTGTCTGTAGGCAGCTATTCCCCTTACATCCTCCAGCTCATCCAGATAGAGTTCAATGTCTGAAATTTCTTTTATGTCACAGATGTGAACATAATCATCTTTAGAAATGGGTGGCTTAGGCTTAGGTTTTTGTTTTTGAGTGAATTTCTTAGAGGTTAGGGGAGGTGTAGATTTGGATTTTCTTTTATGTTTCTTTGGTAGTGGAAGAGTGGTTAAAAAGGTAGGCAATTTGATGGTGTCCCAATCAATAGGTTCCTCTTTTGGGATGATTAGTTCACCATGGATGTTTATAGTGGGATCAGCAACACAAGGTTCAGGTATGGAAGGTAGTGGTTTAGATATTGATTTAGTTTCTTCAGTGTTATCTTCACTCCTTCTATGTGCCTTGGCCTTTCTTCTGTTTCCCTTCTGCCATTCCTCTCTTTCCTCCATACTCTCACCAAATATACTCCCAAAAACCTCATCTAGGTTTGCAATCTTGTCTTCACCCCTGACTTCAATTCCTTTCTCTCCTTCAACTTGACTTGACTTTAGTTCTTGTTCAAGCTTTGCTTGTGCTCTTTTGTCAGCCTTGAGTTTTTCAGCTTCTTTCTTCAACCTTTTGGTTTCTTCCCTCTTGGCCTTTGGAAATTTGGGATGTCCTTGCATCACATAGATACTCTTTCCCTCTCTAAAGATAATGGCCATTTTCATTCTTTCAACTATGTCCTTGGTCTCCTTGTGCTTTTTGATGTTAGCACCCAAAACTTTGTCTTCATCAGGCTTTGGAAGAGGAAAGTCCACTTCTTTCATCTGAGCAAAGTCTAAGGGGTTCTTTGTGGAGTCCTTGCTGGATCTAGTGTTGGACTTGAGAACTATAGGTTTTAGATTCTTGAAAGAAGTCTCTCCAACCTTATTCCTCCTTTCTGGCTTGTGCTCCATAATGATTGGTTCAACCTTTGTGCTATGTTTCACAGATTTTGATGTATCTTGTGTTGAGCCAAACACTTGTTGCACCCTTTCATCAATTCTCCTCCTTTACTCTTTCACTTGAATTTCAGCTGCTGCTAGCTGGATTAGGTCAATTCCATCAGGTTTTCCTTTGATTTGCATAATTGGAGAAGTAGTGATGGCAAGAACTAGCACTTTAGATATCTGGATTTTTGTAGATGGCTCTCCTTCCCCTTCCCTTTTTCTCTCCCCCTTTTTGTTATCATCAAGGAGAGGGGTCAAGCCTTGTGCCTTTGCCAGCTGCATAAGTAGACTTGTTTGAGATTGTTGGTTGTGAAGAATGTTGGCCACAAAATTTTTAATAACTTGGACTCTGTCTTCTAACTTAGCCAGCCTCTTTTCAGTATTTGAATCCTTTTTCAATCTCAACAATAAGTCCTTCATTGTACCATAGGGCATGACTGAATCCAATTTTTCAGAATTGTAGGATTTCAAG
This sequence comes from Apium graveolens, assembly GCF_009905375.1. NCBI lineage: Eukaryota > Viridiplantae > Streptophyta > Magnoliopsida > Apiales > Apiaceae > Apium > Apium graveolens. The sequence goes on from NC_133650.1 coordinate 55,766,615, forward strand.
TCAGCAATATCCTTCTTGAGTTCATCCACACTCAGATTCTGTCTTACTTGCTGCAACTTCATGAGATGCAGTGAGTCCAGGTGAGCTGTAAGGATTGCCTTGGTACCAGCATGTGAAGTTTTCTGAATGGCCTGTTGGATAGTACTGATTTGTTTGACTAAGGAGACATTGAATTACCCTGATGTAGACTCCTTTGTCAAGGCCGATTCAGGTAAATTTGGAATAGAACCAGGGCCTTCATCTCCCCCTAAGTTCATACTTCCATCAAAAGAAACAGAGTCATCATCATCAGAATTTACTCCAAATTCCTCAGATGACTCACCAGCTGTAGAAGGCATCTTGTTAATAGCAGCTTTATCCCTTTGAAGAGATTCTGTTGTATGTACTAGATGTAGTGTCTTTTCTGCCTCCTCATTGCCTTGAGCAGCCAACAACTGATAGGCTGACACAGGATGAGTAAAAGTGTCAGAATCCAAGGAAATGTTATCAATTACAGCTTTGTAATGTTGCTGAAATTGTCTTTCCTTTTCAGCATCATCCACAATCATTGACTCACTAGCAATGGCTGGATCCACCCTTATATCTGCTGTACCTGCCTTTCTCTCTTTTTCTCTATATTCTTGTATCAGGGGCTCCCCCTGGCTCACACTCCTCACACCCTCACCTTCACCTACTAAGGTGGTACTCCTCTCACTTACTTTTGCCATGCTGGAAGAAATAGCATGCTTATTTGAGCTCTCAATCTTTCCTTTTGCCTGGGAGCAACCCAGCCTCTCACTCAAATTGTCACTCCCTTCCCTCAGTCCTAAAAGTGATTGTACAGTAATCATGTCTTCTACACTTGGAATTGTTTCAGTTGAGTGTGTAGAGACTATCAACGGATATGGAATAGCCGTTGAAGGTGACACTGATGGTATCAACGGATAACTGCTGTTAAGCTTATCCGTTGAAGAACAACCACTTGTCAACGGATGAGTGATATCCGTTGAAGAAGGAAAAGAAGTAAAAATTGAAAGTGATATAACTGTTGAATCTGTGTGGATTGATTTGAGTTTTGGTGACACAGATCCTTCAATTACATCTGAAAGAATTTGCGGGTGATCCAACAAATCATCTAAAAGATGATGATCACCTGTATTTGAGTGGGGCTCCTCCCTGAGTTGTAAAGAGGGAGAATCAGGAATTGATGGGAATAACATATCCACATCCAGAGATGGTGATGAAGTGTGTGGTGATTGATGTGTGTGAATTGTGAGAGAATGGGGATGTGACTCCACATTTGTTGGAGCCACATCAAACTGAGTTTGAGAAGGCATAGATACAGATGGATGTATCTGTGCAGTGTGTGCACCCTGTGTAGAAGATTGGGTTCTAGCCCTCTTTCTTCTAATAAAAGCTTTTGTTGGCGAGTGTTTGGCTTCAGTGTCCCTCCCTCGTTTGTTCTGTGTTCCTGGTTGGGAACTATTTTCAATAGTTACATCCTTTTGGGAGGATGCAGCTAGGGATATGCTAGAGACCTTTTCAACCACCACAGCTTTTTGAGAAACTGTGGCTTGGCTAGCTTGGGAAGCACTTATCTCTCCTTCCTTATCCTGGGGGTTTCTTTGATGTTCACCCCTCCCCTCACCACTCACACCTTGTTCACTCCCCTCAGGGTTAAGGGTAGGTGTTACAACTATTGTCTTTTGAGAAACAACATAGGTGGTTTTCTTTGTCTTTGATTTTGAAAGTTTAGTTTTGGTGACCTTGGTAGGAATCTGTTGGGGCATTGTCACAGATTCCATGGGCACACTAGAAGATAAAGAAATAGAGGGGTTGGAAGAAGTAGGAGTTGTAGAAACAATTACCTCATTTACCTGAGGTGCATCCATGATTGGTAAATATACCAATGGTACACTGCTGTTGAGATCCATTCTCAATAAATCTGCAAGAACTCTTTTCTCTTGTGCCCAGCACTTGAGTTTATTATTCTCATTGGTTATGACCAAACCTTCAGCAACATGGTTAGCCAATAACATAAAGAATCTAGCATAATAGATGTTATTAGGTCTATTAGCTTTGTTACCTAATCTAGTACCCAATTCTAGCATAACATAATTGCTAAAGTTAAAATACCTATCAGAAACAAGCATATAGAGCATATTAACAAGAGATGAAGTTATGGCATCAAAATTACTAATTTTCCCATAGAAAACCTTGATAAAGGCATCCCCAAGAAAACTCCATTCTTTCCTAAGGCCTTTTCTTTTAATACTCCCTAAACTAGTAGAGTTAAGAGAATAACCCATGGAATCTAACATGCTAGATACATCATTATCAGTGTATGGTGTCATGGCATTGTTCACAGGCAATTTAAAACATGCTAGTAAATCATCACAGTTAACACAGTGATTTTTACCTTTGAGAGTGAAAGAGATGGTCATATCTATGGAGTTGAACTCAGCAGTTGTCCAAATCTCCTCAACTACTTCACAGTAAATCGTTGGGACTTCCAGCATTGCATAGCTAAGTTTACAATTTTTGATGAAGTCCATCATTTTGTGATAATCTGAGTGGGCTTCATTCTTTGCTACCAAAGCTATGAAATTGTTCTTCTCATAGATGAACCCGGATTGAGACATAATTTTTACTACAGGTGCCATTGTTGTAAGTAGAAGTTGCAGAGAATAACTTGAAGGATTTGCAGAGAGAAAATGGTAAAAGCTTTGAAATTTCAAGAAAGCGTAAAGTAAAAATGAAAAATCAGAAGAGCTTATATACTTTCTCAAATTAAAAAGTATAAATAAAAGATTAAACAATAAATATATGTTAGTGAATTTCAGCCGTTTAAGAATAAACTGTAAGTATTCTAAAAACTACCTTTAAAACAAATACATACAGCTGTATGTATGAGTATCAACGGTTAAGAAAATAGAATCAACGGCTGTGAAACACCTGAATCGACTGATGTGACATTTCAACGGATAAAGTAAACTGTCATCCGTTGAAAGGTACTTCAGTTTTATCCATTGACGGATAAAAATTCCAGAAATGTATATGTCTTTCAACGGATAATGTACATCCGTTGACAGAACAATTTTGACTTTCAACGGATAGGAAATATCCATTGATGGAATAATCTTTGTTAAGAAGTCAAATTTGTTCTAGCAACTAATACATTTCAGGCTTCAATTCAAATTGCAATTAAGACATAAATTTTATGAGTAATTAAGCATACCTAGCTCACTTACCAATCTTGTGAATGTTGATTCATCAAGTGGCTTGGTAAATATGTCTGCAATTTGTTGTTCACTTGGAACAAAATGTAGTTCCACTGTACCATTCATGACATGCTCTCTGATGAAGTGGTACTTGATATCAATGTGCTTGGTCCTCGAGTGCTGCACAGGATTCTCTATTATGGCTATGGCACTTGTGTTGTCACAAAAGATAGGAATTCTATCAACATGAAGTCCATAATCAAGGAGTTGATTCCTCATCCATAACACTTGAGAGCAGCAACTTCCAGCAGCAATGTATTCAGCCTCAGCTGTAGAAGTAGAGACTGAATTTTGCTTTTTGCTAAACCATGATACAAGCTTGTTTCCCAGGAATTGGCAGGAGCCTGTTGTACTTTTCCTGTCTATTTTGCAACCTGCATAGTCTGCATCTGAATAACCAATTAGATCAAAGCCAGATTCTCTAGGATACCAAATACCTAAATTTGGTGTACCTTTGAGATATCTGAAAATCCTCTTGATAGTAATTAAGTGAGACTCCCTAGGATCAGCTTGAAATCTAGCACACAGACATGTAGCAAACATTATATCTGGTCTACTGGCAGTTAAATATAAAAGTGAACCAACCATGCCTCTATAACTTGTAATGTCCACAGACCTTTCAGTCTTATTCAATTCAAGTTTGGTGGCAGTGGCCATGGGAGTTTTTGCAGATGAACATTCCATTAAGTCAAACCTTTTTAGAAGATCATGAATATATTTAGTTTGACTAATGAAGATTCCATCACTAACTTGTTTAACTTGTAAACCAAGAAAATAGGTTAGTTCTCCCATCAGGCTCATTTCATACTTACTTTGCATTAGCTTAGCAAACTTTTTGCAAAGTTTATTATCTTTAGAACCAAATATTATGTCATCTACATAAATTTGAACAAGTATACTAGAGCCATTAACATTCCTAAAGAAGAGAGTTTTATCAACAGTACCTCAAGTGAAGTGATTCTCCAAAAGGAATTTTGATAGGGTTTCACACCAGGCTCTAGGTGCTTGCTTCAGTCCATAGAGTGCTTTCAACAGATAATACACATAGTCTGGAAAATTTGGATCTTCAAACCCTGGAGGTTGACTTACATAGACTTCTTCCTCCAATTTCCCATTTAGAAATGCACTCTTGACATCCATTTGATAGACTTTGAAATTGGCATGGGCTGCATAGGCTAGAAAAATTCTGATGGCTTCAAGTCTTGCAACAGGAGCATATGTTTCATCAAAATCTATTCCCTCTTGTTGAGAATAGCCTTTAGCAACCAATCTGGCTTTATTCCTTATGACAATGCCATTTTCATCCATCTTGTTTCTGAATACCCATTTTGTGTCAATAGGACTCTTGTTCTTTGGTTTGGGTACCAGCTTCCAAACTTTGTTTCTCTCAAATTGGTTCAGCGCTTCCTGCATAGCTAATATCCAATCTGGATCCAATAAAGCTTCTTCCACTTTCTTAGGTTCCTCCTGAGATAGAAAACTACTATACAGACATTCATCTTGAGTAGCTTTTCTTGTTTGCACTTTAGATGATGCATCACCAATGATCAGTTCAAAGGGATGATTCTTGGTCCATTTCCTTTGAGGTGGAAGATGTGCTCTAGATGAGGTGGCCTCAGTATTGTCATGATGTGAGACAGAGTGTTGATTAGTTGAAACTCCCCCTGAGTTGTCGATTATCCGTTGATGAACTATGATCAACGGATGCTTCATTTTGTACTTCAACGGATGATGCACTATGTCTTTCAACGGATACTGCATTGCCTCTATCAACGGATGCAGAATTTTGTGCATTATCCAAGGGCATATTTTGAATCCCTTTTGAAGTGTCATCTCCATCAATCTCCTCTTCACTATCATCACAATATATCTCATTGTTGTCAAATTTGAGTCTCTCATTGTGTCCCTCATCTGTTAGTCCATCAATCTTTTTATCATCAAACACAACATGCACAGATTCCATAACAATGTTGGTTCTTAGATTGTAGACCCTATAAGATTTTCCAGCTGAGTAACCAACAAATATCCCTTCATCAGCCTTTGCATCAAACTTCCCTTTATGGTCAGATTGATTCCTCAGTATAAAGCATTTACATCCAAAGACATGAAGAAAGTTTAGAGTTGGTTTTCTTCTCTTGAACAACTGATAAGGAGTCATGCCTTTAGCTTGATTGATCAAAGAAATATTCTGAGTGTAGCAGGCACAATTAACAGCTTCAGCCCAGAAATATGTTGGTAACTTTGATTCTTCAAGCATTGTTCTGGCAGCCTCAATCAAAGATCTGTTCTTTCTTTCAACTACCCCATTTTGCTGAGGTGTTCTTGGAGCTGAGAACTCATGCATGATTCCATTTTCTTCACAGAACAGCCTTATTGACAAATTCTTGAACTCAGTTCCATTGTCACTCCTGATATTCCGAACCTTCAAGTCAGGATGATTATTGACTTGCCTGATGTGATTGATAATGATTTCACTTGCTTCATCCTTTGATCCAAGAAAATAGACCCATGAAAACTTTGAGAAATCATCTACAATCACTAAGCAATATCTTTTTCTTGCAATTGACAATACATTGATTGGTCCAAACAAATCCATATGCAGCAGCTGTAATGGTTCATCAATTGTTGTTTCAAGCTTCTTTTTGAATGATGATTTCTTTTGTTTGCCTTTCTGACAAGCATCACACAAACCATCCCTTGAGAATTCAACTAGAGGAATTCCTCTAACTAAGTCCTTTTTGACTAGATCATTCATTGTCTTGAAATTCAAATGGGATAGCTTCGTGTGCCATAGCCAACTCTCAACTGAACTTGCTTTGCTGAAGAGACAAGTAATAGATTCTGCATCTGTAGAGTTGAAGTCAGCTAAGTACACATTCCCTTTTCTAACTCCAGTTAGAACCACTTTGTTGTCTTTCTTGCTGGTGACAACACAGGCTTCTGAATTGAAGGAAATTGTATTCCCTCTATCACATAGTTGACTGATACTCAGTAAGTTGTGCTTGAGACCATCAACTAATGCAACTTCATCAATGATGACATTCCTTGTTGAAATCAAGCCATATCCCATAGTAAACCCTTTGTTGTCATCTCCAAAGTTTATGCTAGGGCCAGCTCTCTCCTTAAACTCAGTGAGCAGGGAGAAATCTCCTGTCATGTGTCTTGAATAGCCACTGTCCAAGTACCATAGATTTCTTCTTTTTCCCTGCACACCATAAAATCAATCAAGTTGATTTTGGTACCCAAGTTTCCTTGGGTCCATTCCTGTTAGCCTTTCTCCTAGACTTCATTCCTCCTGCATCTTTAGACTTAGGTAACTTTGAGTCAACCTTGATCTTAGATGTAGTTGGTTGAGGTGTAGGGTTAGTCACAGAATCATTTAGCACATTTGGAATTTGATAAGGCATGGATTGTGCAAGCATGTTATTCCACATTGGCATATTGTATGGCATTTGAGGCATACTAAATGCAGCAAGATAAGGATTGTTAAAATATGGCATGTTTGCAAAATGTGCATAAGGATTCTGTTGAGACATAACAGGCATAGCATGCAGAGGTGATGCAGACATATTAGGCATGGAAGAGGGTACAAGTATGGGAGTTTTCTTAATAGATTTGCAATTAGCAGATAGATGATTAACACTACTACAATGCACACAGCTTTTTCTAGGAGCATACTTATCAGGTGTGTAATTGTTATGTTTGTTAACCCCTACCTTCCCATTTCTATTAGATTTCCTTTTAGTTTCCTTTTTATCCTCAACCACTTTGAGCCTATTCTTTAACTATTCTAAGGTCATGTGCCCTATATTCACCTTACTGAAATCTTTGGATGTGCTTGCTTCTCCTTTGACAAAGTTCTTGGAAGTTGAACCAAATATTTTGTTGAGTTTCTTTAGATGTTCACTTTTAGAAACATCTGCCTGTTTTAATTGAGGAACCTTCAACGGATGCTCCTTTTCTTCCTTCAACGGATAACTTTCATCATCCGTCGATTCCACATCCGTTGACAGCCCATCAATTAATTCCAGTTTCTTTTTGTTTTTATCCCAGGCAGTCTCACAGAATGATTCAATTCCTTGGACCTTGGAAATTTGAGCACTAACATCCCTAGATGTCTTCCAGGCTTTAATCACCTCTTGCTCTCTCTCTAATTGATTGGAAAGTATTTCTACTTTCTTAACAGATTCAGCTAGTTCATTTTCAACAGATATACAATGTAGCTTAGTTTTCTCTAGGTCAATCAACTTATCTTCTAACACAGCATTTCTATTACTTAAAAACAGATTGTTCTCTTTAATCCTACTATTTTCTTTAGCAAGAGATTTAAGAGACACACGCAAATGATATAATTCAGTAGACATGTCATTAAAAGCATCATTGCACTCTTCTTTAGTAAGCTGTGTTAAATCAGTAGTGATTACCTGGTTGCTTGATGAACTAACTTCATTTTCCTCAGAATCAGCCATGAGAGCCAAGTTGACATATTCCACATCTTCATCCTCTTCTTCTCCATCAGCTGCCCAGTCTTTTTCTTGAGTAATGAAAGCCCTCTCCTTTTGCTTGAGCAGATCAAAATATTTCTTTTTGTAATCTACTTGGTCAAATTTCTTCTTTTCAGAAGTTAGCTTTCTGCACTCACTTGCAAAGTGTCCACTTATACCACAATTGAAACACTTGAACTTGGATTTGTCCACCATGTTCTTATGAGGTTTAGTGGCTCTAGTGTTTTTCCTAAATTTCATCTTTGCAAATCTCCTGGATAGAAATGCAAGATGCTCATCAATACCATCAGAGTCATCTTGGCTGGAGTTGTCTTCATTCTCAGCAACTTGCTCCTTACCCTTGCTTGATTCTGATTTGCTTGTGCCATCTTTGGAGTTTGATGTAGATCTCACACTTTCTTGTCTGCATTCTTTCTCATTTTCAGCTACCAAGGCAACTGAACCTCCTTTCTTTCTTCCCTTCTCCAATACCTCATCCTGTTCCAGCTCTAGTTCATAAGTCTTCAAGATTCCATATAATCTTTCAAGAGTGAAGTCCTTATAATCTTGAGAGTTTCTCAACGAGACAGTCATGGGTTTCCATTCCTTTGGCAAGGATCTTAAAAATTTAAGATTTGAATCCTTCACCTGGTACACTCTACCATACAGCTTCAGTCCATTCAACAGCTTTTGGAATCTATTGAATGTGTCATTTAAAGATTCATTTTCTTCAAAATGAAAATACTCATACTGTTGAATGAGAAGCTGCATTTTGTTTTCTTTTACTTGTTCTGTACCTTCACACAGTAGCTGAACTGTATCCCAAACCTCTTTGGCAGTTGTGCAATTTATCACATTATCAAACATATCCTTGTCAAGACCATTAAACAAAATGTTCATAGCCTTCTTATCCTTGTGGACTTCTTCTATGTCTTCCATTGTCCATTCTACTCTAGGTTTTGGAATGGATTGACCAACAGCAATTGTGGCCGTAGCAACTGTGGCTACTTTGTGGGGAATGTGAGGACCATTCTCAATGCAGTTTACATAACCTTCATCTTGGGAGAGTAGATGAAGGTGCATTTTCACCTTCCAATGGTGATAACTGTCTTTGTCAAGAACTGGGATTTTTACTCCAATATCCTTCTTACTCATCTGTGTTAGTTTCCAAGATCTTTAAACTCTTTGTATGTCAAGAGCTTGCTCTGATACCAATTGTTATTCCTAGTGGACTAACAATGAGATTTACAGAAGGGGGGGTTGAATGTAAATCTCAAAACTTTTTCAAGTTTTGAGCAGTTTTAAAGGTTTTGTATTCAAGATAAACAAGTGTGTGAATTGCTTTAAACTAATACAGATAGATATATATTCAAGCACTAATGTAAAGAACACAACAGACCTTAAAACCTTTTTTGGTGGATTTGTTGTTCCACCAGAGATGGTATTTCAGAAAATCTGTGATTCAAGATGTTGATCACAGCTGCGTCCTAGTACAAACTAGATAATTTTTCTCTCAAGATTTTTCTAAACAGCACTGGAAAAAATTCTTATCTAATTACTAGCTGCTACTTGGTTTATATATCACCAAGTGTACAAGTGAAGACAAAGATAAAAATACAATAATAAAATAAGTTCTCCACTTGTTTCTTCTCCATATCACTCAAGTACTTTGTTGACTATTGCCTCTTTGTACTAGAGTAGAACGGCTGCTTTTTCTGATGTTCCTGAAATTAGGCTTCCACATTTCAGTTATCTCTATCAACCCATGTGCCTCTGTCTGCTGTTACAACTACCACTTATCAACTGCTATTTAACAGAACATCCGTTGAAGCCTTCATCCGTTGATGGCTTTATCCGTTGAAGCTTTAGAGACATCCGTTGAAGCTTTGTTTCTCATCCGTTGAAGGTCTTTAAGACATCCGTTGGTACCACTTCATTTATACAAAATTACAAGGCATGAAATATTTACAATTGGCCTTCCTATTTGCATATCTTCTAGTAGTCAACATGACTTATATTTTCTCTCAACTTCTAAGAATTATATCTTAAATACAGAGACTGAAATGTGCTACAACACTAGACTTATTTCTAAGTAAAGCTGTACCATCAACGGATAGCCAATGTGGTCTTATCCGTTGAGGCTACAAACACTAAACTTCTACTTAAGTGTTTTGTTAAACATATCATCAAACTAATGCACATATATTCCTAACAGTCACACCCCCAACTTAAACAGCAAAATAAATAAAGCTATTATAACATTTTAAGGGAAGAATACACAATCAACTCCAAGATCTTACAGTTTAGGGTTTAGAACAGCCCAACTCTACCAACTATTACATCTGATTACAATTACTGAGTCCTCACACAAACTATTATTACTTATTCTACCTGAGCTCGAGCATAAGCATCAGCATCACAGGTCTTACGGGCAGTCTGCTTGAATTTAACCATAGCTGCTAGCTGTAATATCAGGGTAAAGCAAGAAGTGAGCCAAATGCTCAACAAGTGCTAACAGTACGATACAAACATAAATCTAGATATACCTTTAAGAATGATAATGGAAAGACATAACCAATGATAACGAGAGATAAAACTTATGTGAGATGGCATCATTTTGCTTGTATCAAAACAATTTTAAAATCATGTCTTAATCAAAATCATTTTATGACGCTACGGATTATAGCCGGTGATCAGCCGCGAAGTAATCCCGAACCTCGCTGGTTTCTAAAACATTAACGGGAATCCCTAGGCAACTTTTAAGCCTAATATAAGTGTGGAAAGGACTCGCGTCTCAGTCCAGATCCACTATTCCAGGAAAACATTTATCCCCCTTTGGGACTGAAAACCCACATTTTATTTATTTCAAAAACTGATGCCGAATTATAACAAAATCTCTATTAACAGTAAACATTTTTATTAAGGGATTATAGATCAACTCGAAACACGGGAAATATGGTACTAAATCTCAGGGCCATGATTCACAAAACTTTACTCTATTAGGGTAACCAAAAGGTTTTCATATGTCAGAACTTGGACAGGAAAATTTGGTGGGACTAATGGATAATATGAGGGGGTATTGCCAAATTGGGCTTAAAGCAATGGTTTCTCGTCAAGGTTTAAGTGCTGGATCATCAAGGAGGTAAGCTTCATGAATACTAAGGGTGTTAAGGTATGAAGAAATGATTTTTAGCTCAGGATATATCAGAATTATCAAGCTTTAGAATAAGAAAGAGGGGTATCAATCAATGAGGAATCACTTTGATAAGTATCTGACTTTCAGGGTTCAAGGTAAGGTTCTATAGGGGTTCAAGTATCAGGATGAGATATCAATACTTAGGAATCATCAGCATGTTAATCAAGAGGATCAATCAAGTAATATAACAACTCTTCATTTTATCATGGCATTTAACTATCCTGAAAAGACTTTTGAACTACTTGCAATACATACTCGAGGGTTCATGGCATTTCTATATGATTCAAAGATAAACATAAGATACGCTTGATTTAAACATATCAAAATGACTCTGGATAATGGCATCGATATATATGAACTATTTATTGTAAATACGAAGGTCAAGTTGAATCACTTTCCTTGAAAAAGGCTGGTCTGGTCTGACTGGTAGGAGCAACAACTGGAGCTTCACTCGACCTTAATGGCAAGTTTTCCCTTGTCTCGAGATCCTACATAAATAATAATCCTCATTATAATATATTCTTACCATCTTAACCTATTTACAACCCGAAATTAAACACGGATGGCACTTAGGCCTATACGCACTTAATTTTATATTCATCTTTAAATTACAAAAGTACACACATAGCCACATATTCTCATATCATATATTAATACCAAATAACACCATATACACCATAATGCGACACTAGGCTTGGATGATCTCGATTCACAACTTAAGTCACTTGGTCGCTAAACTAGACAAGGTCTTCTAATTTTGGCTTCCTAACTTGATGTGCCTTTCCTAAATTATCCAAAACCTATTGACTCTCACTTGTGCCTTTTGCTCTAGTGACCTTATACTATCTTACAACTATGGTGGTCGACCTAATACTCACTTCTAAGTGTTCTAAAACTATGTGATAAGTGAAAGTGCTCACTGGTGTAAATTTCAGAATGACAACTATAGTTTCTTGAGTGCATTAGACACTCTTAAACTACAAGTTTTCCATCAAAACTTTTACACAAGACTCTCCTGATCTAAGGGCATCACACAAACTTGATTTGGCTCGAGGGCCTGGCTTGGGCCTTCTTGGGCCTAAGCTAAAAGTCCAAGGTTCCCCTGTTTTTTTGGGCAGAAAACGCCCTGACTTGAATTAACTTCTCTTACACTCCCTCTAACTAAGGCCCAGTAGGGCCTAATAAGGGCCTACCCTTGACATGGTCAAATCTTCCTATTTCTAAGTTACAACAAAACTGTCCCCTGCTGGACAGATTTTGTTATTCTACTTGTGCACCTAACCAAATGATATGCAAACCTCCAACCAACTCCTAAAACCTTTTATATACTCCCAATACTAATTTCTGGTAGCTTGGGCCTCAAAGTGCACATCAATGACATGGTCAAAACTCATTCTAAACCTCAGGGTACTAAACTGATTTTCTGCAGAAACTATAACTCTCATTTTCCAAGGTTTTTGACTTGACAAACTCAACTAACTACAACTCAATACTTAAACCAAGACTTATACATGGTAATCTACTGAACTAACTCCCTTATTCTCAAAATAACCTTGGGTGAGATCATCCTTACCTAAGGTACAATTATGGAAAAACAAAAGAAACTACACTTCACAAATCACAAATCTTCATGCTTTTGAAACAACAAGATATGCATTTTTATAAAAGATAACCACGAATTTTTACCATGCAACAGCAAGCATAAATCAATATTAACACATTATTCCTACTGAAATTAAGGCTTTCTAACAAAATCTTTCCAAATGATCAAAATCTTACAACATTCTAAGAGAAATCCACATGCATGCATGTCCTCGGGTTTTGCAAACCAAAACAACACATTTTCTACTTATATTCTATCATAAAATTGACATGCAAACCTAGCATAAGATATACCTAGATGATCACTTAGCATGCAAAGAGTTTTATCCAATTTTCACCATAAAATTCAAGTTATTATCACATAAACATGCAAAAATTGAGTTAAGCAACAAGAATAGTCTTAAGGACCATTCATTCGGCTCCCATATGGTCATGGCCGAATGAAATGGATGGGAATGGACATTTAATCATCAAGAGTTTCACTCTCAAGACTTGGCACTTATCCAATCCTTGTAGTCCTCTCAAAAACAACCCTAAACTCACAAGAATCAAGGTTGTACTTTGAGTTCCAACTAGAACCTTAACATGCAACTTCAAAACTTAAACTTTCTATTCAAAACTCTTTGAAATATGAGTGATCATGGTATGGGAAGTAACATTTACTTGTGTAAAGAGTGGAAGCTTGGTTGAGGATTGAAGAAAAAAAAATGGGGAGGGGGTTTCGGCTTTTAGCCGAGAGTGAGAGGGGAGAGCCGAGAGGAGGGGAAAAGAAGGAGGGAGGTGTGGAATGGTGGAGTGAAAAATGAAGTGGTAATCATATTTGTTTGGTTTTTATGCTTTTGATTTGACCCCAAGTGAGTGGATTTAAGAAATGACACAAGTATCCTTCTAGCTAAAGTTAGGTAGATTTGCATGCAAGGACAAAGTGGTAACTTGGTTAGTAAAATGAAAGTGAGTGGGGTTGGAAATGTCTTCCTTGCCCCTTAGTTAAATGGAAGAGTATTTGCATGCAAGGATAGCTATGTAATTTGCTAATTATAACAAATAAAATTTGTAAATATTTATTTTTATAAAATAAAATACAAGTTCAAAAATTATAAAATTTATACCATAAAATAACTTGGATTTTTAGAGACTTTTTAAAATCATTTTCAAAATTTGTTAACAAAATCCCTTTTAAAAGAAAATTTTTCCAAGGCTTAGAATATTCCTTATAAATCAAAAATAAAGAATTTAAATAAACTCTTGCTTTGAAAAATCATTTACTACATAAAGCAAATTTATAATGCAGAAATTTTCACTCACACAAGCGTATAATCATTGAATATATTTCATTCGGCTTTATTATTATACCAAATCCACAAATAATATTACACGAAAATACCGGTTATAACATCCTCTCCCCCTTAAGGGATTCTGTCCCCAGAATCTAAGAGAACAGATGAGGATACCGGGAACGCATATCAGACTCTAACTCCCAAGTCGATTCTTCGACCTTAGGGTTCCTCCAAAGCACTTTCACTAACCTTACCGACTTATTTCTAAGACTCTTTACTTGCCAGTCGAGTATTGTAACCGGTTGCTCCACAAATGACAGGTCTGCCTGAATTTCTACTGGTTCATATTCTATCACATGGCTAGCGTCAGGATTATACTTCTTAAGCAACGACACATGGAACACATTATGCACATACTGATACTGAGGTGGTAAGGCCAACTCGTAGGCCACCTTTCCCACTTGACTCAAATCTCAAAAGGACTTATGTATCTAGGTGCTAACTTCCCTTTCTTGCCAAATCTCATCAACCCTTTTCTAGGTGACACCTTCAGCAACACGGCTTCGCCAATTTGGAATTGAACATCCTTACGTGCTGGATCCGCATACTTCCTCTGTCTATCTTGAGCAGCAAGCAACCTTTTTTGAATTAACTTGACCGAGTCATGCAACTGTTGTACCAATTCCGAGCCGAGAATTCTTCCTTCCCCTACTTCATCCCAATTTATTGGTGATCTACATTTTCTCCCGTACAAAGCTTCGTATGGTGGCATGCCGATACTGGAATGATAGCTGTTGTTGTAAGAGAATTCAATCAACGGCAAATGATCATCCCAACTTCCTGCAAAATCAATTTCACAACTGCGCAACATATCTTCAATTGTTTGAATTGTCCTTTCACTCTGGCCATCAGTCTACGGGTGGTATGCCGTGCTCAAATTCAACTTCGTGCCAAGACATTCCTGAAATTGCTTCCAAAATCTCGAATTAAATCGGGGATCTCTGTCTGAAACTATTGATACGGGTACTTCATGCCTTAGTACGATTTCGCGCACATACAGATGAACCAACTTATCCAGTGACGACTTCTCATTTATTGGAAGGAAATGCGCCGACTTTGTAAGACGATCAACTATAACCCATATTGCGTCATGTCCAGATTTCGTTCACGGTAGTCCTACTATAAAGTCCATAGCGATATTTTCCCATTTCCATTCTGGAATCTTCAGGGCCTGAATTAATCCGCTTGGTCGTTGATGTTTTGCCTTTACTTTCTGACAAGTATAGCACTTCGCAACCCATTCTGCCATGTCTCGCTTCATATTTGGCCACCAAAAGTTCTTCTTTAAGTCTCGATACATCTTGGTGCTTCCCGGGTGGATTGAAAATTTCGAATTGTGGGCTTCATGGAGGATCTCATTCTTTAATTCAGGTACATGAGGAATCCATATTCTGGATGAAAACCTTAGTATCCCTTGCTCATCCTTTTGAGTATTAATCTCCTCTCCAGATAACTGATTCTTCTCTTTCTCCATTACTTCTTCTTGACACTTCTTTATCTTTTCCACTAGTGTTGGCTGAAATATTATTGCACGACAAACTTCCTCGACTTTTCCATAAGCACAAAGTTCCAATTCCAATCTTTCGATTTCTTGAGATAACTCTTTTGATGTTATCATCATATTCAGTCTCTCATTCCTACTCAGAGCATCGGCCACTACATTCGCCTTTCCAGGATGGTAATTTATCGAACAGTCATAGTCCTTGATCAATTCCAGCCATCTCCTCTGCCTCATATTGAGCTCTTTCTGAGTAAAAATGTATTTTAAACTCTTGTGATCCGTGTAGATTTCACACTTCTCTCCATAGAGGTAGTGTCTCCAAATCTTGAGTGCGAACACTATGGCGGCTAGTTCCAGGTCATGTGTCGGGTACTTTAACTCATGCGGTTTCAACTGTCATGACGCATACGCGATCACTTTACTGTGTTGCATCAACACACAACCCAAACCCTAATGTGAAGCGTCGCTGAATATTACAAAGTTTCCTTGGTCATCTAGAAGTACTAACACCGGAGATGTTACCAACCTCTGCTTCAACTCTTGAAAGCTATCTTCACATTCTGCACTTCATTCATACTTTTGATTCTTTCTGGTTAACTTGGTCAATGGCGTGGCGATCTTCGAGAAATCCTTGACGAATCTTCTATAGTATCCGGCCAATCCTAGAAAGCTTCGCACTTCCGTAGGAGTCTTTGGCCTCTGCCAACTCATAACTGCCTCAATCTTTTCCGGATCCACTTTAACTCCCTCATTTCCAATGACATGCCCCAAAAATTGAACTTCCTTTAACCAAAACTCATATTTGGTAAACTTGGCATACAACTTCTCTTGTCGGAGTATCTCCAATGCTATCCAGAGGTGCTGCTTATGTTCTTCTTCCGATTTAGAATAAATAAGGATGTCATCAATGAATACCACGACAAATTTGTCCAAATACTTCTTAAATACCCGATTCATCAGATCCATAAATGCGGCCGGAGCGTTGGTCAATCCAAACGGCATTACTAGGAATTCATAATGCCCATATCTGGTCCTGAATGCGGTCTTGGGAACATCTTCTTCTTTGATCTTTAATTAATGGTAACCCGATCTCAAATCAATCTTCGAAAAGCATTTTGCTCCCTTCAACTGATCAAAAAGGTCATCTATCCTTGGTAGCGGGTAGCGGTTCTTGATCGTTACCTTATTCAACTCCCGATAATCTATGCATAGACACATACTCCCATCTTTCTTCTTTACAAACAGAACAGGTGCTCCCTATGGTGACGCACTTGGCCGTATCACTCCCTTATCCAATAATTCTTGTAGCTGGCTCGCCAACTCTTTCATTTCTGCTGGTGCCATCCTATATGGGGCCTTTGAAACTGGTTCCGTTCCTGGAGCAAGGTTGATTTCAAACTCGATTTGTCGATCTGGTGGTAAGCCTGGTAGTTCGTCGGGAAACACATCTGGGAACTCGTTAACTACAGGGATATCTTCCATACTGGGGCTACCTTTTTCCGAATCCACTACATAAGCTAGGAACGACTCACAACCTTTTCTAAGTAGCTTCTTAGCCTGAATAATTATAAGAAATAATTGCTCTTGCCTCTGCCCCTTAAATACTACCTTCTCTCCACTCTTCGTCTTTAAATACACTTTCTTGGTCTTACAATTAATCTGAGCGCTATTCTCTCCTAACCAATTCATTCCTAAAATTATGTCAAACTCTCCTAACTTGAAGAGTATCAAGTCGGCTGAAAACTTATTCCCTGAAATATCAATCTCACACTTTGGACAAAATTGATTCACAGGAATCTTCTCTTGGTTCGCAATTACCACATTTACTACCTCACTCATAACCATTTTATCACATTGAAGCTTATCAACAAAAGATTCTGATATGAAAGATCTTGTTGCTCCCGAATCAATCAATACTTTAGCTTTGACATTATTGAGTAAAAGTGTACCTGCTATCACCTCCGAATTCTGTACAGCATCCTTCATCTTCGAATCAAATGTCCTTGTTGTTGCTTGCGGGGTTGGTGCGGGTGGTGGAGGTAATGCCAATACCTCAGCTGGAATGCTTGCACTGGTACTTGCCACATTCATCAGAGCTTTGACTGGTCCGGTTGCCTTGCACTCCCTAGCTATGTGTCCAGTCTTCCCACACTTGTAACACGTAACTCCTGGCTTCGGTATCTTGCACTCATTCACCAAATGCCCCTTCTGATTGCACCTGAAGCATGTCATGCTCAGCTTATTACACACTCCGGGGTGCCTTCTTCCGCAGTGCTTGCATTCTGGCCTCTGGAACCTATTTTCTCCAACTTGCCCTTGGCTTGCCTGATTGTTCCCCTTCGATTCTTGCCTTTTTCCCAAATTTCCTTTCTTTTGAAAATTTCCGCCCTTCTGAAAACCCATCCTTTTTACATTCCGATCTTGTGAACTTCCGGCTTCAGACTTTTCTCCATAAAATGGAACCTTCCTCTTCTTGTTATCCCTCTCTTTTCTTGACTGCATCCCATTATTCTCAATCAGAGCAGCTTTCTGTACTACTCTCGCATAAGTTTCAAGCTCAAACATAGCCACCCTATCTCTGATCCAAGGATCCAATCCTTGCTGAAATTTCTTTGCTTTTTCCTCCTCAGTGCTGGTATACTTTATCACAAACCTTGACAACTCAGTGAACTTCTTCTCATACTCCAATACAGTCATGCTCCCTTGCTTCAACTCAAGAAATTTTAGCTCCATCTGATTCTGCATGTACTTAGGGTAATACTTGTCCAGAAATAACTTCTTAAATCTCTCCCAAGAAACCTGCTGAGTGACTTCCATAGCTTTTACTGATTCCCACCAATAGATGACTTCTCCCTTCAAGAAGTAAGTGGCATACGGCGTCTTCTGATCGTCTCCTAACTGTACCAACTCAAAAGCCCTTTCCATCTCCTTGATCCATTTGTTAGCTATCACTGGATCAGTGGTATCATGAAATACAGGTGGATTCACATTCTGAAAAGCCTTGAAAGTGATAATTTGTCTAGGTGGTACTGGTGGTTCAGGTGGTTGGTATGGCTCACGGTTATCTTGGTTTTCAATTCGTTGTTGAAGAGTTAGTTGTTGTTGAGCTATAGCATTGGTCTGCTGTTGCAAGGTTTTCAGTAATCGAAGGATGTTTGGGTCTGTGGTGGATGTGGTTGTTGGGTTCTTCTTTTTGGGAGGCATGGTCCTGAAATAAGAGTTATGTCAAAACAGATATGAATGATAAAATGATTCGAGGGTATCGCATGGCATTCTTATTTACATATGGGGTCAAGTTTCCAAATTAAGCAGATATGGTGATGCATATATATATAAAAAAACATAAAATAACAGTTGAGAGTAAATGGAACAATAGAACATAATTATTAAAATTGTAAAGGTCACAGTACATAGGATTGGGACATAGTCTGATTCTAGGAATAACAGGCTTATTTAAAGGAACAACGGAAACAACTGGGGATTCCACAGAGTCTGACAGTACAACAACATGAAAGGTAAATGGAAAGAACTAAGGCTCCACTCCATATGAATGGGGCTTGGTAGTCTTTTCCTCTCGAAGCGTCTTCACAATTCTCTGGAGCTCATCCGCCACCATCTGAATGACATACTGGCTGGTGCTGTCCCGGTGCGCTGGCATCTCCTCAAGCTTAGTGTTGACGTACTGAACCAAGGTCTCAAGCCTCGCAGTCATCTGCTCATTGGGCTTCCCTTCGTAGTTTCGGCTGTCCGGATACACGTTCTTCAGTCGGTCTATCAGTCGGTCGTACTTGCCCTGAAGCATGTCGAACTCGCGCCTCAACTCAGCATACACGGAGAAAGCAATAGTGTCGTCCGACCCAGAGGATGACGAAGAATGCGCCCTTTGCTGACAACCAATAAAAGGAGTATTAATAATACTTTACTTAACCTACTCTCTCGCATATTATCTATAACCTACACACATATCCTATAACCAATTTGGGTTGTCCAGGGACTTTTGAACTATAAGGAGTATATGTTATCATGGCATTTAACTATCATGAAAAGACTTTTGAACTACTTGCAATACATACTCGAGGGTTCATGACATTTCTATATGATTCAAAGATAAACATAAGATACCCTTGATTTAAACATATCAAAATGACTCAGGATAATGGCATCGATATATATGAACTGTTTATTGTAAATACGAAGGTCAAGTTGAATCACTTGCCTTGAGAAAGGCTGGTCTGGTCTGACTGGTAGGAGCAACAACTGGAGCTTCACTCGACCTTTATGGCAATTTTTCCCTTGTCTCTAGATCCTACATAAATAATAATCCTCATTTTAATATATTCTTACCATCTTAACCTATTTACAACCCGAAATTAAACACGGATGGCACTTAGGCCTATATGCACTTAATTTTATATTCACCTTTAAATTACAAAAGTACACACATAGCCACATATTCTCATATCATATATTAATACCAAATAACACCATATACACCATAATGCAACACTAGGCTTGGATGATCTTGATTCACAACTTAAGTTACTTGGTCGCTAAACTAGACAAGGTCTTCTAATTTTGGCTTCCTAACTCGATGTGCCTTTCCTAAATTATCCAAAACCTATTGACTCTCACTTGTGCCTTTTGCTCTACTGACCTTATACTATCTTACAACTATGGTGGTCGACCTAATACTCACTTCTAAGTGTTCTAAAACTATGTGATAAGTGAAAGTGCTCACTGGTGCAAATTTAGAATGACAACTATAGTTTCTTGAGTGCATTAGACACTCTTAAACTACAAGTTTTCCTTCAAAACTTTTACACAAGACTCTCCTGACCTAAGGGCATCTCACAAACTTGATGTGGCTCAAGGGCCTGGCTTGGGCCTTCTTGGGCCTAAGCTAAAAGTCCAAGGTTCCCCTGTTTTTCTGGGCAGAAAACGCCCTGACTTGAATTAACTTGTGACACATGGTTCTAACTCATATCCTATGAACTATGGTTGGAAAAACTTCTCTGACACTCCCTCTAACTAAGGCCCAATAGGGCCTAATGAGGGCCTACCCTTTACATGGTCCAATCTTCCTATTTCTAAGTTACAACAAAACTGTCCCCTGCTGGACAGAATTTGTTATTGTACTTGTGCACCTAACCGAATGACATGCAAACCTCCAACCAACTCCTAAAACCTTTTATATACTCCCAATACTAACTTCTGGTTGCTTGGGCCTCAAAGTGAACATCAATGACATGGTCAAAACTCATTCTAAACCTCAGGGTACTAAACTGATTTTCTGCAGAAACTATAACTCTCATTTTCCAAGGTTTTTGACTTGTCAAACTCAACTAACAACAACTCAATACTTAAACCATGACTTATACATGGTAATCTACTGAACTAACTCCTTTATTCTCAAAATAAACTTGGGTGAGATCATCCTTACCTAAGGTACAATTATGGCAAAATAAAAGAAACTACACTTCACAAATCACAAATCTTCATGCTTTTGAAACAACAAGATATGCATTTTTATAAAAGATAACCACGAATTTTTACCATGCAACAAGAAGCATAAATCAATATTAACACATTATTCCTACTGAAATTAAGGCTTTCTAACAAAATCTTTCCAAATGATCAAAATCTTACAACATTCTAAGAGAAATCCACATGCATGCATGTCCTCGGGTTTTGCAAACCAAAACAACACATTTTCTACTTATATTCTATCATAAAATTGACATGCAAACCTAGCATAAGATATACCTAGATGACCACTTAGCATGCAAAGAGTTTTATCCAATTTTCACCATAAAATTCAAGTTATTATCACATAAACATGCAAAAATTGAGTTAAGCAACAAGAATAGTCTTAAGGACCATTTATTCGGCTCCCATATGGTCATGGACGAATGAAATGGATGGGAATGGCCATTTAATCATCAAGAGTTTCACTCTCAAGACTTGGCACTTATCCAATCCTTGTAGTCCTCTCAAAAACAACCCTAAACTCACAAGAATCAAGGTTGTACTTTGAGTTCCAACTAGAACCTTAACATGCAACTTCAAAACTTAAACTTTCTATTCAAAACTCTTTGAAATATGAGTGATCATGGTATGGGAAGTAACATTTACTTGTGTAAAGAGTGGAAGCTTGGTTGAGGATTGAAGAAAAAAAAATGGGGAGGGGGTTTCGGCTTTTAGCCGAGAGTGAGAGGGGAGAGCCGAGAGGAGGGGAAAAAGAAGGAGGGAGGTGTGGAATGGTGGAGTAAAAAATGAAGTGGTAATCATATTTGTTTGGTTTTTATGCTTTTGATTTGACCCCAAGTGAGTGGATTTAAGAAATGACACATGTATCCTTCTAGCTAAAGTTAGGTAGATTTGCATGCAAGGACAAAGTGGTAACTTGGTTAATAAAATGAAAGTGAGTGGGGTTGGAAATGTCTTCCTTGCCCCTCTTCCTTGCCCCTTAGTTAAATGGAAGAGTATTTGCATACAAGGATAGCTATGTAATTTGCTAATTATAACAAATAAAATTTGTAAAGATTTATTTTTATAAAATAAAATACAAGTTCAAAAATTATAAAATTTATACCATAAAATAACTTGGATTTTTAGAGACTTTTTAAAATCATTTTCAAAATTTTTGAACAAAATCCCTTTTAAAAGAAAATTTTTCCAAGGCTTAGAATATTCCTTATAAATCAAAAATAAGGAATTTAAATAAACTCTTGCTTTGAAAAATCATATACTACATAAAGCAAATTTATAATGCAGAAATTTTCACTCACACAAGCGTACAATCATTGAATATATTTCATTTGGCTTTAATATTATACCAAATCCACAAATAATATTACACGAAAATACCGGTTGTAACACGTATAATTGTGTTATCAACTCGGAAACTCAATTTCTCATGCACAACATAGTGTGGGCTAAAAAAAATCCCCGTCTTCCAAGGTTTCTATTCATTAAACGTTTTTACAAAGTCCCAAAAATTCGAGTTATTACAATAATTAAGCATACCTAACTCACTTACCAACCTTGAAAATGTGGATTCATCAAGTGGCTTGGTAAATATATCTGCAAGTTGATTTTCACTTGGAATAAAATGCAGTTCCACAGTACCATTCATCACATGTTCCCTTATGAAGTGGTACTTGATATCTATGTGCTTTGTTCTTGAATGTTGTACTGGATTTTCAATGATGGCAATTGCACTTGTGTCATCACAGAAAATAGGAATCATATGCACTTGTAGACCATAGTCCAACAATTGATTTTTCATCCATAAAATCTATGCACAGCAACTACCAGCAGCAATGTATTCAGCTTCAGTTGTAGAAGTAGAAACTGAATTTTGCTTTTTACTGAACCAGGACACAAGCTTGTTTCCTAGAAATTGACAGGATCTTGTTGTACTTTTTCTATCTATTTTACAACCTACATAATCTGCATCTGAATAACCAGTTAGATCAAAACCAGAATCTCTAGGGTACCAAATGCCAAGTTTTTGTGTTCCCTTGAGATATCTGAAAATTCTCTTAATAGCTACTAAATGAGATTCTCTAGGATCAGCCTGAAATCTAGCATAAACACAAGTAGCAAACAATATATCTGGCCTACTAGCTGTTAAGTACAGAAGTGAACCAACCATGCCCCTATAACTTGAAATATCCACAGACTTTTCAGTAGTGTTTAATTCAAGCATAGTTGCAGTGGCCATGAGAGTTTTTGCAGATGTGCAATCCATTAGATCAAACTTCTTTAAAAGATCATGAATGTATTTAGTTTGACTAATAAATATTCCATCACTAACTTGCTTAACTTGCAAACCAAGAAAGTAAGTTAGTTCTCCCATCATGCTCATTTCATACTTACTTTGCATCAATTTGGCAAACTTTTTGCAGAGCTTTTCATCTGTAGAGCCAAATTTAATATCATCTACATAAATTTGAACAAGTATACTAGAGCCATTAACATTTCTAAAGAATAAAGTTTTATCCACAGTACCTCTTGTGGAGTGATTTTCTAAAAGAAACTTTGATAAAGTGTCATACCAGGCTCTAGGTGCTTGCTTTAGTCCATAGAGTGCTTTAAAAAGATAGTAGACATGATTTGGGAAATTTGGATCTTCAAAACCAGGAGGCTGACTGACATAGACTTCCTCCTCCAAATCTCCATTTAGAAA
The DNA here is from genome assembly GCF_009905375.1 of Apium graveolens. Classification (NCBI taxonomy): domain Eukaryota; kingdom Viridiplantae; phylum Streptophyta; class Magnoliopsida; order Apiales; family Apiaceae; genus Apium; species Apium graveolens. The sequence goes on from NC_133650.1 coordinate 55,790,186, forward strand.
AGCACAATTGACATCCATTTGATAGACCTTGAAATTGGCATGGGCTGCATAGGCTAAGAAATTTATGATGGCTTCAAGTCTTGTAATAGGAGCAAAAGTTTCATCAAAATCTATTCCTTCTTGTTAACAATAGCCCTCAGCAACCAATCCAGCTTTGTTCCTAACCACTATGCCATTTTCATTCATCTTGTTTCTGAATACCCATTTGGTGTCAATTGGATTCTTTCATTTAGGCTTGGGTACCAGCTTCCATAACTTATTCCTTTCAAATTGGTTTAGATCCTCCTGCATAGCTAAAATCCAATCAGGATCCAACAAAGCTTCTTCCACCTTCTTTAGTTCTTCCTTAGATAGGAAGCTGCTACATAGACATTCTTCTTGAGTTGCTCTCCTTGTTTGAACTCTAGAAGATACATCACCAATAATGAGCTCAAAGGGGTGATCTTTTGTCCATTTTCTTTGTTGAGGTAGATTAGCTCTAGATGAAGAGGCCTCATTATTCTCTTGATGTGTAACTGAGTTTTTATTATTAGAAACTCCCCCTGAGTTTATGGATCTTTGATTTGAGAAAGGAGAGCTTTCTGTAAGTGATCTATTCTGACTTTCAGGTTCTTTTGATGACCCGACGGATGGTGCATTTTGAGTTCCGACGGATGAAGCTGATTGTCTCCCGACGGATAAAGCAGATTGTCTTCCGACGGATGAAGCATTTTGCAACTCGACAGATGTTGAATTTTGTGCTTCATTGGTAGTAGATTTTTCTGCATTATCCTTTGATACTGTTTCTTGATCACTTTCATCATCACTGTCATCACTAACCATCTCCACATAATCAAATTGCGACTTTCATGAGAATCTTCATCTTCCGGTCCATAAATTTTTTTATCATCAAACACAACATATATTGATTCCATAACAATGTTGGTTCTAAGATTGTAGACTCTATATGCTTTTCCCACAGCATATCCATCAAAAATTCCTTCATCTGCTTTAGCATCAAACTTCCCATATTGATCAGTCTGGTTTCTCAAGATATAACATTTGCAGCCAAAGACATGAAGAAAATTTAGAGTTGGTTTCTTATTCTTGAACAATTGATATGGTGTCATGCACTTTGCTTGATTCACCAAAGAGATATTCTGAGTGTAGCAGGCAGTATTCACAGCTTCAGCCCAGAAATAAGTTGGTAACTTTGATTCTTCAAGCATTGTCCTTGCAGCTTCAATAAGAGATCTATTTTTCCTTTCTACCACTCCATTTTGTTGTGGAGTTCTTGCTGCAGATTACTCATGCATTATCCCATTTTCTTCACAAAATGATCTTATCACATAATTCTTGAACTCAGTTCCATTGTTACACCTGATTCTTCTTACCTTGAAATCAGGATGATTGTTGACTTGCCTTATGTGATTGATGAGGATTTCACTAGCCTCATCTTTAGACTTTAGGAAATATGTCCAAGAGAACTTTGAGAAATCATCTACAATTACTAGGCAAAATCTTTTCCCTGAGATGGACAACACATTGACTGGTCCAAATAGATCCATGTGTAGCAATTGTAAAGGTTCTTCAATTGTTGAATCAAGCTTCTTTTTGAATAATGCTTTGATCTGCTTTCCCTTTTTGCAGGCATCACACAGTCCATCCTTGGTAAACTCCACTTGAGGAATTCCTCTAACCAGTTCTTTCTTGACAAGCTCATTCATGGTCTTGAAATTTAGATGTGATAGCTTCTTGTGCCACAGCTAACTTTCAACTTGACTTGCTTTACTGAGAAGGCAAGTAATAGATTCTGCATTTGATGAGTTAAAATCGGCTAGATACACATTTCCTCTTCTCACACCAGTGAGAACCACTTTGTTGTTTCTTTTGTTAGTCACAACACAGGCTTTTGAATTGAAGGTTACTGAATTGCCCTTATCACAAAGGTGGCTGATACTCAGCAAATTATGCTTTAGACCATCCACTACGGCAACCTCCTCAATGATGACATTGTCTTTTGAAATCAAGCCATATCCTGCAGTATAACCCTTGCTGTCATCTCCAAAAGTAATACTTGGGCCAGCTCTCTCCTTGAACTCTGTGAGCAGGGTAGAATCTCCAGTCATGTGCCTTGAGCAACCACTATCCAGATACCAAAGATTCTTTCTATTTCCCTGCACACATCAAAATCAAATCAAGTTGATTTTGGTACCCAAGTTTCCTTGGGTCTTGCCTTGTTAGCTTTCTTCTTTTGTTTCTTAGGTTTGATCTCATTTGACTTGGGGATATCTGATTCATCCTTAGTCATCTGAGTTGGACCTTTGAAACCAGTCATTAAAATAGAATTATCATGCACATTTTGATTAACAGGAAAAGGCATGCTATTTACAAACATGTTATTCTAGTAAGGCATGCTAAATGGCATTTGAGGCACACTAAATGCAGCATAATAAGGATTAGGTACAAATGGCATATTAACAAATTGTGCATTCATATTCTGAGCAGGCATAGCATTCATAAGCATAGGAAGCATGGCATTCATGTTGGGAAAAGAACATGGTACAGATATAGGAATAGGCATGGCAAGTTTGCAATTAACAGACAAATGATTAACACTACCACACGTAACACATATTTTTCTAGGAGCATACTTATCAGGTGTGTAGTAGTTATATTTTTTAATCCCTACTTTCCCATTTCTATTGTTTTTCTTTTTAGTTTCTATTTTAACCTCAATATTTTCTAATCTGTCATTCAATTGCTTGATGGACAGATGACCAAAATTCACTTTCTTCTCCTTCTTTACTTGACTTGATTCTCCGGGAACAAAGTTTTTGGAAACTGATCCATATTTTTCATTTAACTTAGCAAGTTTGGCTTTGCTCACAGGTTTGCTCACAGCCGACGGATGAGGATTTATGTCACTAGACGGAAAATCCTTTTGATTATCCGACGGATGATTCTCATCATTCGTCGAGTCCACATCTGTTAGCAATCCTTCAAAAAAATTGGATTCCAGCTTCTCCTTACTCTTTTTCCAGGTTGCATCACAAAGGGACTCAATACCTTGAACTTTGGTGATTTGAGCATGAACATCTCTAGATGATTTCCATGCCTTAATCACCTCTTGTTCTCGTTCAAGTTGCTTCTTCAAAATCTCTTCTTTCTTCAAGGACTCAGTTAATTCTTCATTAGCAATCTTACATTCTATTCTCAACTTCTCAAATTCAATAAACTGAGACTCTAGCACATTATTCCTCTCACTTAAAAACAGATTATTTTCTTTAATTTTAGCATTTTCCTTAGTGAGAGACTTAAGTGTAACACGCAAATGATATAATTCTGTAGACATGTCATTAATTGCATCATTACACTCAGCTTTAGATGAATGTGTTAGGTTAGTGGTGATTACCTGATTACTTGAAGAACTTGTTTCTGTTTCATTAGATTTGGCCATTAGGGCTAGATTTACATAGCTGACATCTTCATCCTCATTTAAACCATCTGCTGCCCAGTCATTTTCTTGTGTAATAAAAGCTCTTTCCTTTTGTTTGAGCAACTCGAAATACTTCTGTTTATAATCCACAGGCTCAAACTTCTTCATTTTTAGATACCAGCCCCTTCCCCTTGTTTTCACAGACCTTTGTAGTAGACTCAACAGCTTCTACCTTCACTACCTTCTCCTTTTCTAACTCAACAACCAGAGCTATGGACCCTCCTTTCTTCTTTCCTTTCTCCATCCTCTCATCTTGCTCTATTTCAAGCTCATAAGTTTTCAGGATGCCAAACAGTCTCTCCCAGGTAAACTCCTTGTAATCCTGAGGATTTCTCAGTGAGACTGTCATTGGTTTCCATTCCTTTGGAAGAGATATAAAGAACTTGAGATTGGAGTCTTTTGTCTGATAGACTCTTCAATGCAACTTCAGAGAATTTAGTAGCTTTTGAAACCTACTAAATATGTCAGTGAGAGTTTCACTGTCTTCACAATGAAAGTGCTCATATTGCTGAATTAGCAGCTGCATCTTATTTTCTCTAACTTGCTCAGTACCATCACAGATAATTTGGATGGTGTCCCAAACCTCCTTTCATGTCTTGCAATTGATGATGTTGTCAAACATGTCACCATCAACTCCATTGAATAGAATTTTCATGGTCTTTTTGTCCTTCCTGACTTGCTCAATATCAGGATCTGACCATTCATGCCTAGGCTTGGGGACTGAAGGCTCATTGCCAGTAGCAGCTCTCATTGGAACATGAGGACCTCTCTCTATGCAATCAACATAGGCCTCATCTTGAGAAAGAAGATATAGGTGCATCTTCAGCTTCCAGTGATGATAATTGTCTTTATCCAGAAATTGAATTTTGACTCCAACATCCTTCTTGTTCATCTTGCTGTTTTGTTGTGATCTTTAAACTTTTTGTACTTCAAGAGCTTGCTCTGACACCAATTGTTATTCCCTAACAATACAACAAGAATTACAGAAGGGGGGTTCAATGTAATTATGGCTCCTTTTTAAGAATTATGAAAAAGATTCTAACTCAATAATATATAAGTGTTTAATTTGCTAAGTGCGGAATGAAAGAATTACATATATCAAAGCACAAGTAAGAAAAACACAGGTCTTTAAAACTATCTGGTGGATTTGAATGTATCCACCAGATATATATATATATATATATATATATATATATATATATATCAAGAGAACCCTATGAAGCTTGAATAGCTCACAGCTGCTTTACAAGTGAACAAACAAACTACAGAGAATTTCTATAGAATACAGCTTACAAATGTTTCTCTGCTAAAATATGTTTGCTTAGTTAGTTTGTTCTACTAGCTACACTTGGTTTATATATCACCAGGTTTTCATGATAATAAGATAAGATAATAAAACAAAACCTATCAAGTCTAACTCCATGCTGCTTCACTACTCTATTCCAGCATCTTTGAATATCTTCATAATAGCATGAAGATGGTAATGCTTCTTTGTTCTTAAAACCCTACTAAACAGGCTGCCACATTCCTTTTGCAAACACTCGACGCATATGACTGTGTTGTCACAGTCAACAGATATTTGAATTGATCATCCGTCGGGTAGCCTTGTTGATCATCCATTGGGTAACTTTGTTGATCATCCGTCGGGTAGCCTTTTATCACTTGACTCCATTTCATTTGTGCACAATTACAAGACATCCTATATTTATATTTAATCAACCTATTATGCACATCTACTAGAAGTCTACATGATTCATAAGCTACTACAGAATCTATTCAAAGTTGTTTGCAGAAATGTGCTACAGTTCTTATTGTTACATAAGCTACTCACCCGGTGGATATCAATTAGTCATCCATCAGGATTATATTGAATCATCCGTCGAGACTATAATTGATCATCCGTCGGGTGCTACAAAATTCACAAAGTTAAATCTACTAAGGTGTTGTGTTTAGCTTATCATCAAGTACACAACATATTCCTAACAATCCCATTCTCTTCATAAAATGATCTCATCACAGAATTCTTGAACTCAGTTACATTGTCACTCCTGATTCTTCTTACTTTGAATTCCGGATGATTGTTGACTTTCCTTATGTGATTGATGATGATTTTACTAGCTTCATCTTTGGACTTCAAAAAATATGTCCAAGAGAACTTTGAGAAATCATCTACAATTACTAGGCAATATCTTTTCCTTGAGATGGATAACACATTGAATGGTCCAAACAAATCCATGTGCAGCAATTGCAAAGGTTCTTCAATTGTTGAATCAAGCTTCTTTCTGAATGATGCTTTAATCTGCTTTCCTTTCTGACAGGTATCACATAATCCATCCTTGGTAAACTCCACTTGAGGAATACCTCTAACCAATTCTTTCTTGACTAGCTAATTCATGGTCTTGAAGTTTAGATGGGATAGCTTCTTGTGCTATAGCCAACTTTCATCTCGACTTGCTTTACTGAGAAGACAAGTTACTGATTCTGCATTTGATGAGTTAAAATCATCTAGGTACACATTCCATTTTCTCACTCCAGTGAGAACCACTTTGTTGTTCTTTTTATTGGTCACAAGAGAGGCTTCTGAATTGAAAGTAACTGAGTTGCCCTTATCACAAAGATGGTTGATACTCAAAAAATTGTGCTTGAGTCCATCCACTAAGGCAACCTCTTCAATGATGACATTATCCTTTAAAATCAAGCCATATCCCACAGTATAACCCTTGTTGTCATCTCCAAAAGTAATACTTGGGCCAGCTCTTTCCTTGCACTCAGTGAGCAGGGTAGAATCTCCAGTCATGTGCCTTGAGCAACCACTGTCTAGATACCAAAGATTCGTTTTGTTTCCCTGCACACATCAAAACCAAATCAAGTTGATTTTGGTACCCAAGTTTCCTTGTATCCTTCCTTGTTAGCCTTTTTCTTTGGTTTCTTAGGTTTGACCTCATTTGACTTGGGGATCTCAGATTCATCCTTAGTCATTTGAGTTGGACCTTTGAAACCATTCTTTGAAACTGAATTATCATGCATATTTTAGTTTACATGAAAAGGCATGCTATTTGCAAATATGTTATTCTGGTAAGGCATGCTAAATGGCATTTGTGGCACACTAAAAGCAGCATAATAAGGATAAGGTGCAACTGGCATATTAGCAAATTGTGCATTCATATTCTGAGCAGGCATAGCATTCATGGGCATTGCAGACATGGCAATCATGTTAGAAAAACGAAAAAGGGGCAGACATGGGAGTAAGCATAGCAATCTTGTAATTAACAGACAAGTGATTAACACTACCACACTTAACACAGACTTTTCTTGGTGCATATTTATCAGGTGTGTAGTTGTTATGTTTGTTAATCCCTACCTTTCCATTTCTATTGTTTTTCCTTTTAGCTTCTATTTTAACCTCAATCTTTTCCAGTCTGTCATTCAATTGCTTGATAGACATATGACCAACATTATCCTTCTTTTCTTTTCTAACTTGACTTGATTTTCCTGGAACAAAGTTTTTAGAAACTGATCCATATTTCTCATTCAATTTAACTAACTTAGTTTTGCTAACTGGCATACTCACAACCGACACATGTGGCTCCTTGTCTCTCGACAGATAATCTTTTTGATTATTCGACGGATGATTTTCATCATCCATCGAGTCCATATCTGTAAAGAATCCTTCAACCAGATTTGAATCAAGCTTCTCTTTGCTCTTTTTACAGGCTGCATCACAAAAGGATTCTATACCTTGAACTTTAGTAATTTGAGCATGAACATCTCTAGATGATTTCCATGCTTTAATTACTTATTGTTCTCGTTCAAGTTACTTTCTTAAAATCTTTTCTTTCTTTAAGGATTCAGTAAGTTCATCCTTAGCAACCTTGTATTCTAATTTCAATTTTTCAAACACAACAAATTCAGACTCTAGCACATTATTCCTCTCACTTAAAAACAAATTGTTTTTTTTAATTTTAGCGTTTTCCTTGGTGAGGGACTTAAGTGTAACACGCAGGTGATATAATTCAGTGGACATGTCATTTATTGAATCAGTACACTCAGCTTTAGACAAGTGAGCTAGATTAGTTATGATTACCTGATTGCTTGATAAACTTGTTTTTGTTTCATCTGACTTTGCCATTAGTGCTAGATTGACATAGTTGATTTCTTCATCTTCATCCAATCCATCTGCAGCCCAGTCATTCTCCTGAGTTATGAAAGCCCCTTTCCTTTTGCTTGAGCAACTCAAAGTATTTTTGCTTATAATTAACATGCTCAAACTTCTTTTTGCTGGAATCAGACTTTCTACACTCACTGGCAAAATAGCCTGCCAAGCCACATTTGAAACACTTGAATTTAGACTTATCAACCATGTTTATGTTTGGCTTGACTACTCCAAAATTCTTCTTGAATTTGAGCTTTGAAAATCTCCGCGATAAGAAAGCTAGATGCTCATCAATATCATCCATGTCATCTTGGCTCAATTGTTCTTCATTTTCAGTTACCAGCCCTTTACCCTTGCTTTCACAGACCTTTAATGTAGACTCAACAGCTTCCACTTTCATCTCTTTCTCCTTTTCCAACTCAGCAATAAGTGTAATGGATCCTCCCTTCTTCCTTCCTTTCTCCATCCTTTCGTCTTGCTATATTTCAAGCTCATAGATTTTAAGGATGCCATACAGTCTCTCCAAGGTGAACTCCTTGTAATCTTATGAATTTCTCAATAAGACTGTCATTGGTTTCCACTCCTTTGGGAGAGATCTAAGGAACTTGAGGTTAGAGTCTTTTGTCTGATAGACTCTTCCATGCATTTTTAGAGCATTCAGTAGTTTCTAAAACCTATTGAAAATATCAGTAAGTGACTCACTTTCTTCACAGTGAAAATGCTCATATTGTTGAATTAAGAGTTACATCTTGTTCTCCCTTACTTGCTCAGTACCATCACAAATAATCTTTATTGTGTCCCAAACCTCTTTGGTTGTTTTACAGTTAATGATGTTATCAAACATATCACCATCAACACCATTAAACAGTATGTTCATGGCCTTCTTATCTTTCCTGACTTGTTCAATGTCTGGATCAGACCATTCATGCCTAGGTTTTGAAACTGATGGTTCATTCCCTGTAGCAGCTCTCATAGGGACATGAGGACCTCTTTCAATGCAATCCACATAAGCTTCATCTTGAAAAAAAAGATGTAGGTGCATCTTCACCTTCCAGTGGTGATAGTTGTCTTTATCCAGAAATGGACTTTTAACTCCATCAACCTTTTTGTTCATCTTGTTGATTATTGTGATCTTTACACTCATTATACTTCAAGAGCTTGCTTTGATACCAATTGTTACTCCCTAAACAATGTAACAAGAATTACAGAAGGGGGTTGAATGTAAGTCTGGCTACTTTTTGAGATTTTAAAATTGTTCTAACTTAATATATATAACAGTGTTTGATTTGCAATAGTGTGGAATGAAAGAGGAATAGAAATCAAAACACTAAGTAATAAAACACAAGCTATAAAACTTTCTGGTGGATTTTAAAGTATCCATCAGATATATATATATATATATCATATTGAGAACTATATGAAGCTTTGAATAGCTCACAGCTGCTTTACAAGTTGAACAAACAAAACTACAGAGAAATTCTTACAGAATACATCTTGATATGTTTCTCTAGAAATAAGCTTGCTTAGTTAATTGTTCTACTTGCTACACTTGGTTTATATATCATCAAGTTTACATGATAGTAAGACAAGATAATAAAACAAAACTATATCTAGTCTAACTCCATGCTACTTCATTACTTTATTTCAGCATCTTTGAACATCTTCTTAGTTGCATGAAAATGGTAATGCTTTTTTGTTCATAAAATCCTGCTTAACAGGCTGCCACATTCCTTTTACAAACACCCGACGCATGTGGCTGTGTTGTCACTATCAACAGCTATTTTGAATATGATCATCTGTCGGGATTATGTTGAACATCCGTCGGGAATATGTTGATCATCCGTTGGGAGCCTTGTAGATCATCCGTCGGGAGTCTATCTGTCACTTGACTCTATTTCACTTATACATAATTACAAGACATCTCATATTTACAATTAGCCAACCTATTCTGCATATCAATCTAGTAGTTAACATGACTTAGAGAATCCTACATAATCTACTAGACTAAAGCATGTTGTTTGCATAAATGTGCTACAGTACTTATTTGTTACATAAGCTACACCCTCGATGGATGTCAAATTGTCATCCGTCGGGACTATAAAGTTCATCTGTCGGGACTATATTAGAACATCCGTCGAGAGCTACAATATTCACTAAGTCAAATATACTAAGGTGTTTTGTTTAACTTATCATCAAGTCCACAACATATTCCTAACACTTAGGATTCTGTTTCGCAGTTTTCTCAATCTCCAAATCAAGTGGAAGAAGTGAAGATGAGTCCCGTCTACGCATGCAAAATCAAGCACTACAAAGTTGAACAAAAGCACAAATAATAAATCGATCTCAAAGTACTAAATAATGTAATAATATTAACAAATAAATACTTAAAAACAGTCCTCGGCAGCGGCACCAAAAAATTGTTATGGGTTTTATAACCATAACATAAGGGCACTGTTAAGTGGAATTTATATCCATTTAGAACGCTCTATTAAGGCTCGAATTGGTGTTTTGTACTCAAGTTATTTATGTATTTGATGTGTTTTTGTAGTGTTTTGCATATCAGGGCATAATCGAAGGCAGGAATGGATTTTACATGTTTTTAAGCTTGAAGAGTGTTAGGAATGGAGCCTTGGGTGATTACATGAAGAAACCAGCAGCTGCAAGTAAGAGAAGAAAAAAAAATAAATTTTTCCAGAAGGTTAGCGCTCCCGCATTGTGTTAGCGCGCGGCCATGCCACAGTAGCAGAGTTACAGCGTGCCCGCGCTGGGATAACGCATGGCCGTGCCAGGTCGAATTCTGAGAATCCTGATTTAAGTAGAATATTGATTTCCTGGACTTCTCTTCTGATTGGGCTGCTATTTAAAGACAATAAAAAGACGTTTTTCATAACGGAGACTAAGGAGAAGACGTCATGTGGAAATTTAACACCCTCCAAATTAGAATCACCGAGTGACTCCTATCCTAGCCCTCTTTGGGGCTTCCCCGACAATATGCATAACTTCTCAGGTATAGTTTTTGGATGAGCCCGCAGCAGTTGGTCCTCCAAAAATTGTATGAATCACTGGCCCTCGGGGTCGTGGTCCTCCAAAGATTGCATTTATCACCGGTCCCCTAGGTTGGGGATTTCGCCCCTGATCATCTTGATCCCTCCTACGATCATCGAAATTCTTTCTTCCATTGTTATTCCTATCTCCACCATCTCCTGTATACTTGCTCAGCCTTCCTTTTCGAATGAGGAACTCTATTTCATCTTTCAATTGCCTACACTCATCGGTGTCATGACCAGCATCCTTGTGAAACCTGCAATATTTGCTCTTATCCAACTTGGTAGGATCAGCCTTCAGGGGCTTCGGCCATTGAACATCTCTATCTTTCTCAATTTCCATCAAGATTTGACTTCTAGGAGTGTTCAACTTAGCATATTCAGTGAACTTTTTTCCAGGTCCTCCTTTTTTTGGGGTTGAATCAGTGTTTTACTCAGTTCTAGGATACTTGTCCTTCGCAATATATTCCAGATTAGTCTTCTGCTTTTTGCCACCAGCAGGCTCGTTATTCACCACCGTCTTCCTCATTCTTTCATTCACATTAACGTACATTTCAGCCATATCTTGGAGCTATAACATGCTTTCAGGTGGGCGCTTGGCTAACGACATCTTGAAGAACTCGTCCCTAGTCCCCTGCTGCAGTGCTATCATAGCTACCTTATCATCAAGGTCCGGGACTTTCAAAGCGTCCTCGGTAAAACGGTTCAGATAATCTCTCATAGACTCTTTGGCTCCTTGCACAATGCTCATGAGGGATGCTGAACTTTTCTCATACACTCTCCCACTGATGAATTGCTTAATAAAAGCTTGACTTAGCTCTCTGAAAGACCCAATAGAATTCCGAGGCAAACGGCTATACCATCTTTGAGCCATTCCCGACAGGGTTTGGGGAAAGGCCCGACACTTAATAGCATCATTCACGGGTTGCAGCAACAGTGCATTAGAGAATGTCTTGACATGATGAGCGGGATCTCCAGTGCCATCATAAGCTTTGATAGTGGGCATCTTAAACTTCCTTGAGATTTGGTCATTCATTATCTCTTCAATGAATGGTGGAGTGAGATCATCAGGATCTCCTAGGGGTAGAAGATCACTTGGATCAGCCCTTGGGATAATAGTCCTTCTTTGCAACGGACCATCCAGGTCTATGATTGGAGGAGGATTTCTCCTCCTCGGAGGTAGTGTGGGTCTTGGGGTCAGGTGTGCCTCCAGATCATGATTCAGCCTTTAGATCTCAGCCTCGTGAGCCTTGATTCTCTCCTGCAGTTCTTGGGGATTCGTCCCTCAGGTGCCCCTGGGACGCGGATTACCATCAGGCATTGGCTCTTTACCAGCACACCTCCTTCTTGGAGCCACATCATCATCTGAAGATTCAGAGTCTCTCTCAGTGTAAGACCCATATAATTCTTGATCCTTCAAAATAGGAGCTAAACCGCGTATGTAGGGGGCGTCTGCCCTTGCGCTTCACTCCGATTTGCATATCCACTTCCTCCAACCTCCGGGTACAGGGGCATCCTATAAGGGGGTTAGTGGTCACAATAGTGGAATACTCATACCTAACGGATCAAGGATTCACAGGTGCCTGTAGCTGCTAAAATTGGGAATTCGTCCCTTGAGAAGCCGGGGGATTCGTCCCTTGTAAAGCCGGGGGATTCGTCCCTTGTGGCTGAGGCTTGGTTTCCCCAATTGGGGTTCTTCCTTGGGTAGAAGCATAGGATGAGTGTGGGGGTATCTCCACCGTTGACGAAATTATTTGAGTTGTTCCAGCTGGTGTTCCTTCAGGGGCGCTGTTTCCACTTCATGTTCTCGCCATGGTTGTTGTTATGCTTCCCACAAACGGCGCCAAATGTTATGGATAAAAACTTAAGTTATTAATTTTTGTATTTATTACTAGGGTTCGTGAGCTTCAAGACTTGATTTGACTGCTCTTGTATTTCACGATTCATTCTGCCTTAAGAAGATGTCTACATACCTTGTTGTTTGCTAAGGATCAAGTCAAATAATATAGTTCTGATTTGTGGGGTGAGGCCCCTTATATAGATGTTGGGAGTCCTTGAATTGGACTAGAGTTAGGAGACTTGGTGGACAAGTCTCAGAATTAGAATGGACTTTGGAGTCCTAGGAAGTAGGAAACTGATTTCTTATCCTATGAGATTTCTTGGAGGCCAATCTCTAAGGAATTGTGTCCTTGTTTGGACTTTACTGATCAGCTGATTTATCCCCTATTAATTAATTACAAAATTAATTAATATTCAGGGTTATTGGGCTTTCTTTGTTCCATCAGACCTGCTCAATGTGTTAACCTTCTTGGTCCTAATCAATGTGTTAACCTTCTTGGTTTGAATGTCATACATACGACCTTCTTTAATAGGCCTTGCAGTCCTAGGTGTAATTAATAAAATATTAATGAGATAATCAGGGTTTATTTTATCCCCTATCATTTGCCCCCCAACTTCTGGGAAATCGTAAAATATTTCACAGAAGTTAAGTTCATTTATTCCCTTACAGGGTACCGTTTTTGCGCAAAGTGTGGAGCGACCTACACATTTACAATGATTTGCCTTGTATGTGGCTTCAGGGTTGTTTTGGAACCTCCCTATTATATTTCTTGCCTTATTCCTATTATTTAGGAATTTTCTGGCATTTTTCTTTAATTTCCATGAATTTTCCCTTAATTTCTAGGATCTTTCTCTATTTTTTAGGAATTTTATCTTAATATTCAGAATTTATTCTTAATTTTCAGAATTTATCCAATTTCCAGCCTTTTTCGACCAGGATCCTAGTCGTTTGGATTACCTGGATCCTAGTCGAAATACTGGCCAGCTCCTGGGGCCTGGTAGGATCCACGACTAGAAATTCGACCTGGATCCTAGTCGTTTGAACAACATGGATTCTGGTCGAATTTTTGGTCATTTCTTGGCTCAGGTTAGAACTCAAACGACCAGGATTCACGATCGACCTAGATCCTAGTCGTCTAAACGACCTGGATTCTGGTTAAATTTTTTGTCATTCCCTTGCTCCTGTTCGAACTCAAACGACAAGTATTCACGACCAGGATTCACGACCAGGAATTCAACCTAGATCCTAGTTGTTTAAACAACCTGGATTCTGGTCAAATTTTTGGCCATTTATTGGCTTCTGTTCGAACTCAAACGACCAGGATTCACGACCAGGAATTCGACCTAGATCCTAGTCGTTTGGGCCTGAATTTTTCCAAATCCTATTTGGATTTGGGTCTTGAATTGGGCCTTTACTTTTCCAAATTCTATTTGGATTTGGGCCTTGAATTGGGCCTTTACTTTTCCAAATCATATTTGGATTTGGGCCTTGAATTAGGCCTTTTATTTTTCTAAATCATATTTGGATTTGGGCCTTTACTTTTCCAAATCCTATTGGGATTTAGGCCTTAAGTTGGGCCTTTAATTTCCCAAATCCTATTTGAATATATATACTTTTTATATTTATTTTTCCATAGATTTCTCCAGAATTCTCAAGAGTATTCTGGAATGTTCCAGATCTTGGGCTTTTTCTTTTGGGCTTCTATGTTTATGGGCCTTTTTTATCCCTTCATTTTCTCCTTGCACCCTATATAAGTAAGTGAGGTGAGTTATTTCACCTCACTTCTCATTTCTTGTTCTTTGATTTCTCTTCTTCTTCCTAAAGAATCCTAGGTCGTTTTCAGAGCTTTATAAGCCTTTCCTCGCTTTTCTTCCGGCTCTTCGAACTTCCAGGTATACTTCTTGTATTCCTTTTTATTTTTCTTGAATTTTCGGCACATTTACGTTTTCTTCACTTCACATGCCTAGATTTATGCCTGAATCTATTTTTTTGCACTTTTTTAGATGGAAGATAAGAGAATAACTCATTTGGCCAAAATGAATGTGGCCAAAAAGTCAAACGAGTTCCTTATTCGATCAAAGTATTCCTTCTTGATCGATATGATCAACATCCGTGGGGACGAGTACCCTTCTGATGCTCACCTAGATGCATTTGATCATATCAGTACGTTCCAGGATGCTAAGAAGCTGGAGAAGCTAACCAACATTTTCAAGTTTCCAAAGCCCTACAAGTTGGATTTTGCAAGCGCTGCGGACAGGGCTTGTCATTGGAAAAAAGATGCTCTATGTGTCTACAGAGACACACTCAGGGCTGGAATCAGGTTTCCCTTTCACCCTTTTATTCCTGTCTTATTAGCATATTTCGGGATCAACCCTTGTCAACTCCCTCTGAATGCATGGAGGTTGATACTTTGCTTTTTGTCACAATGTGCTAAGCAAAATGTGGACCCAATAGTCGCTGTTTTCAGAAAGATCTTCCAGTTTAAAAATAGCCCTGATAAGAACCCATGATGGGTTAGTTTGAATCAATGCCCCATAGTCCCCCATAGAGTCAATGGGAAGTCCATCCCTGATAACAATGTAGGGTGGAAAAAGGAGTTTTTGTATTTGGTCTGGGAAGGTGGCGAATGGGGCACACTCCTGGGACCTCATCAAGGAGACGGTTTTGGTCAAGCGCGACCTTTCTCCTGTCTCTATAAAAAGTACTTTCCAACCTTTATCTTTTTTTTGCATATTTAGCTTGGTCCTTTTCTGGTTTTAACTTGCTTTTAACCCTTCATGCAGTGGCTGAGAAGATTGTAGAGGCGAACAAGCCCAAGGACTTGGGAAACAAAAGGATGAAAAGGGCTGGAAATGTCTTCAAGGACCCGCGCCTAGGTGATCGCTTTCCTGAATTTCTACTTCAGGTGCGGGAAGGGGATGAGGAAGGCTCCAGCCAACCCCTGCGCACAAAACAGAAGTCAAGGGCCTTCTTTCAACCGGCATGGGGAATCTGGGGAAAAGACACAATTGTCAGAAATACGAAGCATGCCAAAGAATGGTCACTTCAGTCTATTTCCCCGGTAGACTACCAAGATTTTGTCCTTCAACAGGACTTGGAAGCCAACGAGTTATTTGGCGCTCAGGCCATGGCGACGATAACTTATTTTTCCTTTCTGTTTTTATTTCATTACTTTTCTTAGCTGAAACTTTATTGTTTCTTTCCTTTTCTTTCAGGCCAACGTCTATTTTCAAGGGGCACTTCATCAAGCTAAGGCTTGGAAGGTGGCATATGACGATACCAATAAGAAGCTTGAGGAGGCCAATGAACAAATCGAGAGCCTCAAGGCCCAGCTTGCCTCCTCAACTTATGACTTGGAGATTGCTCGGGCCAAAATTATCATTTTGAACGATCAAAAAAAAGAATTTCGATGCCTGGATGGACACTCAGGAATTCAAGGATTTGATGGAGGAGCATGACGCCCTTACTCACCCTGTAAGCTAAAAAAAGCCTAGGATGCCGCGGTTGAGGCCATTCAGGCTGAGTACCCGGAAATGCTCGAGGCAGAATCCTTCCTTTGCCCTCTCAAGATCCCAAGGCTGGGGGAGTAACAGATAGGGTCGCGGAGCTTATCCGTGAAAAGGAACGACCAGTTTCTTCTCTTGATCATGGAGCTTCTTCATCAAAAGCTCCGATCATGAGCCAAGGTCAGAAAAGAAAAGATCCTGAGTCTAGTTCCGGAGAAGAGGAATCCTCCTCTGAGGAAGAGGCCGAGCTTAGTGTGAAGAAGGCCAGAGTGTAAGAGCCTCTGAAACCAGCATCTCTAAAGACATCTAAGGCGTCTGAGGATAGTTCTGAGGAGACCTCCATGGAGACTTTTGAGGAAATTTCCGAGGGGCCAACTTAGGAAACATCTGAGGAGACTTCAGATAGTGGCTCCGAGGAGTCTGAGCCTTCTAAGCCGAGTGCCTATCTTTTGTATTTCATTTATTTTGTAAAGTACTTTTGAAAGTCTGACTTTGTTACCCTTCGGGGTATTATTTAAGTTATTTCCTTCGTTTATATGTCTTTTGATAGATTAGCAATTTGAGCCTTACTGTTTTGAGAATCATGTATTGAGTAAACAAGACTAAAAACGGATGGATATGACATATTCGCAAATGTTATTAAGGACATCCTTATTATACGGAAACATTATGTAAGCAAACCAATTGTTAACATGACTTATCCTTCCAAAGTTTGAAATAATTTCAACTTAAGGATATGTAGTCTGGTTATTCAAAACCTTACACAACACGGGTTCAACTCTTAATAATCAAGAACTAGAATGTAAATCCTACTAAACTGAGATATAAAATCCTAAGTGAGCAAAGCTTCCAGGTGCTTTTGAACCTTGTTACCACTATAGTAGATACAAGCTATAGGTAGTAAACTTTCAGGTTTTGAGCATGCCAAGTTCGAGGTATTTCTTCTCCATCCATGGTCTTCAACTTGTAAGGTCCTCTTCCTTGAACGCTCTTAACCTTATCTAGCTCTTCCCAATTCGGGGCTAGCTTTCCTTTCTGCCCTACTCCAGAAGCTTCCACCTTTCTCAGGACCAAATCTCCTTGCTTGAAGAATCTCTCTTTCACCCTCAGGTTATAATAAAAAGAGGCTTTTTTATGATATTCCACTATCTTTGCGTGCGCCGCATCTCGTACTTCATTATTAAATCCAGGGTTAATCTTTGCCCCTTCTCATTTTCTTCAGCATTGAAAGCTTGGATCCTGGGAGACAAATGTGATATTTCTACTGGTACGACTACTTCTGTATGCTAGCATGAAAGGCGTTGCTCCAGTTGTAACTCTACATGTAGTTCTGTAGGCCCAAAGTATTGGCAGTATTTCATCCACCCAATTATTTCTAGATATTTCAATCATCTTCTTTAACCCATCTAGAATGATCCGATTGCAACCTCTGCCTGCCCATTATCTTGGGGGTGAGCAACAGAGGTGAATCTCAAGTCGATTTCATTCTCTTGAATTCTTTATTATTGAATTGTGTTCCATTATCGGTGACCGGGATTCGAGGAATTCCATATCTGCAAATGATATTTTCTCACAGGAATTATGCAACCTGTTTGGTTATGATCTTGGCTAAAGGTTTAGCTTCGATCCACTTCGTAAAATAATCTATAGCTACAATCAGGAACTTGTTTTGTGCAATGGCCATGAGAAAAGGCCCAAGTATATCCATTCCCCACATAGGAAAAGGGATGGGAGAATCGATGGAGGTTAGCATCTCAGGAGGTTGTCGAACAACTGGTGCATGTTTCTGACAACGTTCACACTTCTTCACATAATCTTTGGAATCATCCATCATCTCTGGCCAATTAAAGCCTAAACGGGTTATCTTATGTGCCAGTGTTCTGCCCCCCAAGTGTTGCCCGTAGATACCTTCGTGTACTTCTTCAAGAGCCAAACGTGCCTCATCAGGTCTGAGACATCTTAAATAAGGAACCACATAAGATCTTTTGTACGGAATCCCATCGATCAAGAAATATCTTAGTGCTCGAACAACCAATTTTCGTGCTTCAGTCACATCATTTGGCAGCCAACCAGTTTGAATATGGGCCTTAATGGGATCTATCCATGATGTCCCCAGCCCTATAGGGGCTACAAGCTTAACATCAATGCTCCGTATTTTCAAAACACGGAAGTACACACTTCCTGAGCTCTTCTCTATCTCTGATGAAGCGAACTTAGACAACGCATCTGCCTTTGCATTTTCCTCCCTTGGAATGTGCTCAACAGGGAATTCATCAAACTAAGTCATCACAGCCCTTACTAGGTGGACATACCTAGCCATTGTTTCCTCTCTTGCCTCAAACTCTTCCTTGATCTGGGATATGACCAGCTTCGAATCCCCACACACTTTCAAGTTCTTAACCCTCAATGTTCCCTCCAGGCCGAGGCCAGCTATCAGAGCTTCATACTCAGCTTCATTATTTATGGTTGGGAAGTCTAACTTCATGGCATATTCAATCAAAAAACCATCTGGTCTTTATAAAACAAGCCCTGCTCCACTCGAATTTGTTTTTGATGCTCCATCAAAATAGAGAACCCAATATTCCTTCTCCTTGTTCTGTTCTCCTTCATTATCTTCTTTTCTCTCCATACCCTGAGGTTTAGTATTTTCCTGCCCCCTGACTTCTTGGTTGGGGATAATACATTTAACCACGAAAGTCAGCCAAAGCCTGGGCTTTTATCGCCGTTCATGGCTTATACTTTATGTCGAATTCTCCCAACTCAATAGCCCATTTAATCAGCCTTCCACTAGCTTTAGGACTGTGAATAATGTTTCTCAAAGGTTGATTCCTTAGCACTTCAATTTTATGAGCTTGGAAATAAGGACGCAACTTCCTTGAGGCCATGACCAGGGCTAGAGCGAATTTTTCAATAATCAAATAATTCAACTCAGCTCCGTGCAAGATCTTACTGACATAATATATGGCACTATACCATAAATGGTCTACAGCAACACCAAGAAAATGTTACAACAGGCCCAAAAAAGTGTTATCACAGCCAGAAAAAGGCCTAAGGTAACATAAAAATTAAATTGCTTTTTTTCGAGTTACCTTTGGCCCCTAAGGTAACATTACTTTTGCCCTGCTGTAACATTCACTTTTATGTTACAATAGCTGTCAAAGGTAACATTAATCTATGTCTATAGTATCACAATATGTATGTTACCTTTGGACTCAGAATTTTCAAAAAAAATGGGGCCCACATGTAGGACCCACTGGTGGGCCCCATTTTGGGGCCCTATTTGTTTGCAAAGGTAACATACATAATGTGATACTATATACATACTTTAATGTTACCTTTGATGCATATTGTAACAGTAATGTTTTGTATTATACCAATTTCTTTGTAACATTTTTAGTACCTAATGTAACATATTTTTCAAAAAAAATTTGACAGGAATGGTTTGTAAATTCAACATGCCATAAAATCTGTTTTTCATCCAAGTCAACCAAATAAACAATTTCAACCAAACTCCATATCAGTTTTCACAAACCCCCACCAAATACTGCGGTTTCACACAATTCACCAACTCCACATACTCCACATACTCCAAAGAACAGTTACTTAGTCTAGGACGATAAATAAACATCCAAAAGCTAGTACGATAACACTTGTTACTAGTACGCAAAATAAGATATGTAAAAAGGTGCACATCTGAAATCTAAAGTCCAGAGCGTCCGGTAACTGGTGTGAGGTAATTGTCATTATCGCTGGTTGTGCTGAAATCTTGATGGTTGATTGTGATGCCTGGATTTGCGTCGGCTATTTTCTTAAGTAACCAGGCCATATTCTCCTGCACCTTCTTGTTGACTTGCATATCCACTTCTTCTTGTACCTTCTTTGTCATCGATGCCTCGACTTCACTCACCAGAGTCTGCTTTATCTTTCCTGCCAACTCCTGTACATAAGTATTTGTCGAACCAGCAGTACTAGAGTAACCTTTTACAGCATCAGGACATCTTCCATGGAGCCAAGATGGCCCATGTTTTTTTCCATCAGAAAGTAGTTCCTCGTTGGGATCTTCGCTCGTACTGATTTTTTCCTTAATCTTTTTCTACATACCAGAAAAACAAACGAACACTCGGTCACACAATAATTTAAATGCTTCACTAATTAATTTCAAAATAACCGAACAATTTAATCCAATTAAATTCACAATTAGTAATCATTAAATAAAAAATGCATGCAGGTACATAAATAAAACTTCTAAATACCAAATAAATCATAAAACACAACTAATTAACCATCTTGCGACATTAACGGATATTCAGAAGCACTAAGATTAATAAAAAACACTTACAATCTTGTTTTTTATTTCTTCAGTGTTGGTCTTATACTCACGACCATCAGTACGCTCACGAGTCTCAACAAAAACCTCTGCTTCAGGTGGTGGACGCTGATTCTTTGCCTTTTTTTCTGACAAAAATGAACAATTTAGCCAAAAGAAATATAGAAATTAATTTCTAGATATATAGTAATATATGTAACCAGAAGGCTGCCCACATTCATATATTTGCTTAACAACTAGCTTATTGAGGTTAATTTGCATAATTGAGATTCTGGCCATACCATATTGTTTCAAATTTGTGTGAAAGTCTTTGGACCAGTAGTGTGTGTGTCTGTATACTGACATCGACTTCTTGCATTTGTTGCTGCTCTTTTCTACAAAAATGTGAAATACCTTTATGTCACTTAGATCAAATATAAATACATAATTAAATATGAAAGTGCAAGGGGAATTAGAAAACCTTAATGCTTTCATCATTCCAGTACTCCAGCAACATCTTGAAACTCTCAAGGGGAATATCATTTGGCCTATTTTCCATCCGTTCTTCACCAGTTTCAAATGCTTTATAATGCGCCTTCTTAATTCGGCTCTTACGTGTCTTCCAAGATGACTGAATGGTTTTCAACACCCATGTTTCACATTCATCAGGTATAATGTATCTTTGCTGGAAAAAGTCAACAAAATAAAGAACACAAGTACAGTTAATCAAAGGTAATGTTGCAGAAAAATAAATCACGATAATTAAACAATGTATGTGATACCTTGACATAATTCCACAGTGTATTTTTCAAAGTTTTCGGAATATCACGCCAAGAAACATAGGTAAATGACACGCATCGCTTTGCGAGTGTCCCCAAGAAGTTACTAAGTTCAGAAATTACTTTGTCCTCATCTGAAACGGGCTGGAACCTTTCATTCATCTGAAGGACAACTCGATGGTCCATATTTCTGGTATGAACCCTATCCATCCTCGTCGGTCCTCTCAGCCTTTTAGGAACTTCAACTACATATGAGCAAAAATTACTTACAGGAAAATCAAACAAAGTAGGAATATTATAATAAATTTGATTATATTTATGGGTGTTTTTCTAATATGTCGTATTTCAAAGATTGATCTATAAAGATGTCTTATTTTTAGTTTTTATTTTTTTAATGGGTGTCTTTATAATAAGCAGCCCTTATTTTTAAAATGATAAATATAGATAACGCATACCTTGGATTCTGGACACTCTAAAGGACCTACTGTCATAAAGAATACATTAATTCTCATGGGGGTTGTGTTTTAATAATTATATAAAAACACAAATAACAATTAACAGCATTATAGATTACATATGCTAATTAAATTTATGCAAGAAGTTTTACATCTATCACATAATTAACCATGGTTAACTTCACAATTTCATTAACTTAAATGACATAAATAACCTTATGCCAATTAACCTCAATTATAAGTAATTTACTAAACTGATGCAAATTAATCAATTATGGAAAATATATGAATGTGGGTAGCCTCAAAGTGAGTATTCTTTAAGGGGCCTTAAAGGAATAATTCCTTTATAAATAATCAGTTTATGTAATCATAAATAAAGGAAAGAAGATACCTGCTTCCTCCTCTTCTTCAATGTCCGGAAAAACATTTTCTTCAACAACATTTTCTGTAGCAGTCTTTGTAGTTGCAGTTGTACTTGGAGAAATCTTCGATGTCGCTGCAGCTGCTTCCTTTTGGCGCTTTCGCATAGCCCAAAAAGCCTCCATTGAACCATTTGCTTCAATAGACGGTAGCTGAATCAGAGGTTCTGCAGGTTCCATATGTGATAATGACTGATTTTCCTTCTCAGTAGCATCCTCGGTTCCTTGCTTCTGTGATATAACAGTATTGGCTCGTGACCGTGTTGTTGGTCCACGTCCAATAAGCACCTTGCTTTTCTCAGTTTTCCCTCTCTGAAACATAAATCATGTAAAACTCAATGTTTGTGTATATATGAATTACAAACTATCAACCCCGATGAAACATTTGGGGAAGAATTTAGAAAATGTGAAAATGATAGCTTTATGACATTTATGACATACCTTTTCAGTTCCTGATCCACCATCCTTACTAGCAGCCTTCCTTTAAGTTCCCGATCCACCATCCTCAAGATCCACAGCTGGATCATATTCCTCATCGCTCCCCTCTTGCACATGCTTCTTTTTTTGGATTTATCTTTTAAGATTAAGTTTCTCACTTCAGAAGAGAGTGTAGGAAGATTGAGGGCAAAAAATACTTCATTGTTCCTCTTTACTGTGACAGCTCTCAGTTTTTCATACTCCGTTAGAGGAGGTGGAGGGGGTAGTTTCTGCAATTTCACATAAATTCATGTTAATATAGGTATGACGGAATTACTGGATTAATAAAGGGGTTACATACATGTACTTACATGTACTTAAACAACAATAATCTAACAAGAAAATTATAGGTATTACTGAATTATATGCTAACCTCCAGTTCATTTTCTCCCATACGTTCATCTTCATGAGTATCATGTAAACTCAACTTCCTCCTAACACTTGGAGGAGTTTCACAATCATCACCATCAGTGATTTCCTGCACTCTAGAAAGCCGTGGTGACTTCCGAGTACCCTCTAGGGGAAAGTTCTTTGAGTTCCTCTTCCCAGCCTTATCAACTTGGTTTGCCTTCTTGTTCATCTTCTGTTGCTGTAGTTGATGAGTGGTTACAAACTGCCGCTTGACTTGCTTTTTAGCTATAAAGACATAAAAACAATAATTACGAGTTTGAATAAAATCTAAATGTAGTAACACCTATATATTTCTGATGCCCCTACAATTAAGGTATATTTCTGAAATGAAATTAATATATTACCTGCTAAGATATCCTTTCTTGGCCGTATTATTACAAATGGCTGCATCTGATCCATTGGTTCGATAGTGCTATCAACGACATTGTCAAGATAAAAATCAACATTTTCACCGTCTGCAGCTCCTATAGTTAATGAACACAAGTCCACATCATTGGCCACCAACTGCCACCCCCCCTGCTTATCACCTTTTCTCATATAAATCCCTCCAATTTCTGAATATTCAAGGTCATCCTTGACATAATCCATCAATACAGGGTACAAAAACCTATCTACTTCGACATTCCTTATAATCAGTTCTTTACCACCGACATACCGTGTAGGCTGAAACTCACCCTGGTGGTACAACCTGAGATTTATGTATGCCATCCTACAAAAAATTGAGAAAGTATAATTAGATGAAATCATTAAAATAATCTGAGACATGGCACTTAAATAAAAAACACTTAAAAATAAACACTTAAAAGAAACATTAAAAGAGCAGTATGCAAGTCAATAAATTTAATAATGCTCTAAATTAAGAAGCGATCGCATAAAGAGCAGGGCAGATTTAAAACTAACAGAACATTATATTAAGAACAAGTTAATTAATTAAAAGAAAATACATTAAAACATGATAAATTAGGCAATTAAGAAGTCACTTCATTAACAGTTGATACATCAGAAACTAGGCCCTTGATAGTTACATATTTCGAATTACAAATTTAAGTAGTTTCTTCGTTTGTTCTAGCCTTGATGGGGACTTGTCGTGTTGGGACATCATCTCTGCACCAGTTAATATCCGTGTCTGTTTCTAGAGGAACACTAGTGTGTAAATCATGTAAAACTGGATCCTCGGCTTCTTCATTTGCATTTTCAGCTTCGACATCGCACCAATCCCTTGGCAATTTCTTTATAACATTATACATCGTCTTTTCAGTAGGATCTTCTACGTAGAAGACTTGCTGCACCTGTGAAGCTAGCACATATGGATTAGACTTTTGACATAATCTGTTAAAATTAACTCGAGTTAACCCATATAGATCTTTATCTTCCTTATACCAACAACACTTGAACACCACTACAGAAAATTCTCCCCAATAATCAACTTCAAAAATCTCTTCAATTGCTCCGTAATAATTGACATCGCCGGCCAGTGGATTTTGATCTTTTGAACTAGCAAAGCTAGTAGTCAAAGCAGTTAGAAATACCCCACTATTTTGGATTGTACATTTAGCATCTCGGTACTTTGTATGGAATCGATATCCGTTAAGTACATAACCACTATACTTCTTCGCTGATTGATTAGGGCCCATTGCAAGCACTTCCAATTCCTTTGAAATGTTATCTTTTTTCCGACCTCCCCCTTCATCCATTTCCAAAAATCTTCAGAATGTTCTCTCTCACGATTGTATCTTTTTGACTTGGCTTGTCCTTCTATTAAGATTCGATGCTCCCTACAACAATTACCTAGTTAAAAATCAAGACAAAACAGGTTCTAATTCTATAACAGTTAAACACAATTAGTAGCTAGAATCTTACTCGATTAAACTATCAATTTCTTTATTCCCGCAGTTGAATAGAATATAACGATGAATAGCCATCCATTCAACTTCAACTAAATTCACAGCCTTTCCATCTTTATTTCTGCGTGAACCAATAGGAAATTCTACTTTTTCTGGAAAACTTTCAAATTTTGCAGCCTTGGTAATTTTTGATCCTCCATGGCCACCCAAGAATCTTGAACAAAATATCAAGCATTCTTCGGCCAGGTAACCCTCGGCGATACATCCCTCTGGTTTAGATCTATTCCGCACATAAGATTTTAATTTATTTAAATAGCGCTCAATTGGCCACATGCTTCGAACATGGGCCGGTCCACCAAATTCAATTTCTTGGCACAAGTGAATCAAAAGGTGGACCATCACATCAAAAAAAGCCGGAATGAATATAGTCTCAAATTGACAAATAATTTCAATTATTTCTGTTTGCAGCCTCTTAAGATCACTTAAGTCGATGACTTTACTCCAAATACCTCTTAAGAAGGCCCCTAATCTGATAAAAGGGACTGCAACCTCCGGTTTCAAAGATTTCTTCACTGCAAATTGTAATAAGTAGTGCATGAAAAAGTGAGCATCATGACTCTTATAGCCAGATACCTTTCTCTCCTTCATGTGCACACACCGGCTGATATTAGAGGCACTTCCATATGGCAATTTAGCATTTTTAAGGACAGAGCAGAATAAATCTTTCTCTTCATTTGTCATGTCGAATATCGCAGCCCTTATTTCAAGGTGTTTCCCATCACTTGATAGAACAGGATGGAGGACCTTTCTGATGCCAAGTTCTTGCAAATCTAGGCGAGCTGCTATATGGTCTTTTGTTTTTCCAGCAATATTGAGCAATGTGCCAAGTACTTTATCACACACATTCTTCTCGATGTGCATAACATCAAGGTTATGTCGAGAAACATTGTGCTTCCAGTAAGGCAGATCAAAGAATATTGATTTTTTCTTGAAAGGCGAATTCGACTTAATCTTATTTTTTTGGCGCTTTCTTTTCTTCTCTGGTTTCTTCCCCCCAAAATGATTTACAAATCCTGCCAATAATTCTTCAATGTCTGTTCCAGTTACAACCTCTGGAAAACCTCTCAATTCAATTTGACCATTAAATTTTCTTTTATCAAGCCTCCATGGGTGTTCAGGATGGAGAAATCTCCTATGGTCCATGTAACACATTTTCCGACTATGTTTTAGGTACATAGAGGATGTTTCATAATTGCAAACTGGACAAGCTAGTCTTCCTTTTGTGCTCCATCCAGATAGCATTGCTAGCCCGGGAAAATCACTGATTGTCCAAAGTAAAGAAGCACGCAAGTTGAAAGTATGGTCAGTAAGGGCATCATAAGTCTCAATGCCTACTTCCCATAGCTCATTCAGTTCAGCAATTAAAGGTTGCATGAAGACATCTATATTATTCTTCGGAGACTCGGGACCAGATATGAGTGTCGAGAGAATTAGATTCTCTTGCTTCATACACAGCCAGGGGGGAAGGTTGTAGTTAACCAAAATAATTGGCCAAGTACTATGACTTATGTTCATAGTACGAAAAGGATTGAAACCATCAGCGGCTAGGCCCAATCTGATGTTTCTGTTCTTGGATGAAAATTGAGGATAACGAGCATCCAATGCCTTCCAAGCCTCTGCATCAGCGGGATGTCGAAGTTTGTCATCCTTTTTTCGACCTTTTGCATGCCATAACATCAGTTCTGATAACTCTTTGCTCATAAACATGCGTTGCAACCTTTTTTTGAGTGGAAAGTAGCGCATCACGTTTGCCGGGACCTTGTGAATTAACTTCTTCTCATTATTGTCCACGGTGCCTTTTTTTCCACTACGACCCACCTTGAAGCACCGCAAGTTTTACAATTTTCTTCTTTTTCATTTTCAGCCCAAAACAGCATACAATTATTGGGGCAGGCATGTATCCTTTGATAATCGAGCCCTAAATCTTTAATAACATTCTTTGCCGCATTAAAAGACAAAGGAATGTGTGATTCTGGAAAAGCATCTTTTATCAGATCTAATAAATCCCCGAAACCCGACTCCAAAATCCCATGAATGCACTTTAAAGAGTACAGCCTAATGATAAAACTTAAGCGGGAAAATTTTTTGCAGCCCGGATATAAGGGCTGCTTTCCTTCTTCAAGATGGCCATAAAATTTTTTGGCATCATCATTCGGTCCAGTAGTATCATTAGTACGATGGAACATCTCGTCCAAATTATCTCCGAAGGTAAAGGAATCTTCAAAACCCATATTTTCTGCCCGTTCAATATCTATCCTATGATCTTTGCTCGAAACCTCACAAATCCAATTCGCATACAATGGACAAGGGCCATGACAAATAAGATGATCATAAATAAGATCTTGAGTATGCCACTTGCCATTTCTACAATTCTTGCAAGGGCACAACATTTCATCGCCTACGGAAAATTTGGGAAATGCATTTTCTAAAAAATCCTTTATCCCCTTAATGTAAGGTGTACTGTATTTTGGAAGGGTTATCCATTGACTTAGATCATTGTCCATCACTACAGAAAACAGGACAATAATGTTATATTCCTAAAAGAAAACAACGTAGTCGTGAAACCATACACCCATATTGGTTATACGTTCTAACAACACAACGCAGCCGTGAAGCCCTAAGCAGACCGAGGTAATATTTTATGTTCTTCTTTTCATTGGTTGTACATACTAATAATGACACAACCGTGAAACCTTAAACCCATATTAGATATGCGTACTAATAACAACGCAGAAGTGAAATCCTAAACCAATATTATAGATTATACGTATTAATAACAACACAGCATAACAACGCAGCCCTGAAATCGTAAATCCATATTAGATTATACGTATCGAATCCATGTTATATGACCATGAATATACATGTGCATACACCCATTTCCGTATTATCCCACTCCTCCTACCTACCGAACTGTGACAGTTGATGTTAACAAAAATTTAAATACTCGTAAAGGGTTGAAACTTTCAGGAATAAAAGTCAAATTAACATAAATGTAAATACTCATAAACAATTGCATTATAGAGACAACAGATATCTACTTACACAATCAATTATATCCACTTGACTATGATGATTTACATGTAAGTTATAACTAAAGCCTAACATGAAAATCAACCGGATAAAAAGCAAATATCGAGAAACAAATTTAATACAAAAATCACACTTACAGATCTACAAAAATAAAAAATCCCAATTCCAATTAAAATTACACAAAAACATGCATGTAACATACATATACATGTATAAAATACACAAGAACACGTATGTAACAAATTAGAGAAGAAACTAACAGAAATAGAGGGGGCGAGAGAGAGAGAGAGAGAGATACACAAAATCAGAGAGAGCGAGAGCGAGAGAGAGAGAGAGAGAGAGAGAGAGAGAGAGAGAGAGAGAGAGAGAGATAGTACCTTAATGTTGAACCGCAAGCTGATTTGAAACCCCAATTAGAAACCCTAGCTCCAATCTGTGACCCGCTTCTCCAAAATGTGATCAGCTTCGCCAAAATGTTACCCCCAATTAGAAACCCTAGCTCGAGAGAGGAATGAAAGAGAATAGCTACTGGGAGAGAGAGAATGAGAGAGAGAGTGAGAGAATGAGGGAGAATGAAATTAGAGGGAGAAGTTAATTTGTCTGAAATTTTAGCGCTTCTCCAAAAAATTTGAGCCCGCCTGAAAAAGCCCAGCTAATTTCATCTCTTTTTTTAAAAAAATTAAGTTTTAATTGTCTTTAAATTTTTTATTGATAAAAAATTATCAATTATTAATTAATACAGTTTATAAATTTTTTTTAAAAAATATTTTACCAATCTTAACTAATATTAATATTTTTGCTTAATTATATTATAAAAAATGATTAATTTTCATGTCAAATGATTATATATATTTAATTGTTTGTAAAATATACTACTTTTTTATCCAATAATACCCTATTATAACATAAATTGCCACATGTTACTCGTATGTAACACTTTGAAGCTATAGTAACATGTTTTAAAGGCTATGGTAACATCAAAAATACTACGTTGCGGTAGGCTAAGATGAGCATACCTAAGGTAACATAATTTTGTAACATGTATGATTAAACCATTGCGATAGGCCATCTATGGTGTAGTGTGGGTTTCTGGACTTTAAGTTCCTCCTTAACCAATACAGCGCTCAAGGTATTCTCTGAAACAGCCAAATATAGGTACAAAACCTCATTCAGAGCTGGCTTGGCCAATAATGGAGCTTGAGCCATATACTTCTTTAATGCCTCAAACGCTTCCTGACTTTCCTCAGTCCATATGAAATCTTTCACCTTTTTCAAGGATTTGAGGAACGACAAGCACTTGTCTCTAGATTTAGAGATGAATCGTCCTAGAGCCGTAACTCTTCCAGTGAGTTTCTGAATGTCCTTTATGGAATATGGTGGTTCCGTATGCTGGATAGCTTTTATTTTATCAGGATTGGCCTTGATTCCTCTCTTGGAGACCATCAATCCCAAAAACTTTCCAGATCCTACTCCGAAAGCGCACTTTGCAAGATTTAACATCATTTTATGATATCTCAGCACCTCAAAAGCTTCCCTCAAATGGGTTATGTGATCATTCTTCACCAAACTTTTGACTAACATGTCATCGACATACACTTTCATAGTTTTTCCAATAAGATCCTTGAAAATATTATTAACCAACCTTTGATAGGTAGCTCCAGCATTCTTGAGTCCAAACTCCATAACAAGATAACAGAAAACACTAAAGTCAGTGATAAATGATACCTTTGAGATGTCATTCTTATGCATCTTAATTTGATTGTATCCACTAAATCCATCCATAAAACTCAGCATCTCATGACCAGCAGTAGCATCTATCAATGTATCTATCCTTGGCAACGAAACAATCCTTTGGGCATGTATCATTCAGATCAGTTAAATCCACGCACGTTCTTCATTTTCTATTAGCCTTCTTTACCATTACAGGGTTTTCTAACCACTCAGAAAATTGTAATTATTCTAATAAAACCAGCCTCCAAATGCTTTTCTACTTCTTGCTTGATTGCCTCATGTCTCTCAGGGGAAAAACTCCTTTTCCTTTGCTTCACTGTCTTTCGATTTGGATCTACGTTTAGCTTATGAGTGATTAGTTCCGGGTCTATGATGGGCATATCAGCTGCTGACCATGCGAATACATCACTATTTTCTTGTAAAAATTTTACGAACTTCCCTCTAAAGGGCTCCTCTAGTGACGCTCCAATGAAAGTTACTTTTTCAGGATCCTCGGGAGCCAAAGGAATCGGAACCGAGTCTTTTGCTGGCTTCCCTCTTTTCTCATCATTCTCACGGATATCCAGATCTTCAATAGGCAGAACCTGCCCTCCAACTCCATCAGCCCTAAGAGAAGTCACATAACAACTCCTTGCCATCTTTTGATCTCCTCTCTCTTCTCCAATCCCATTCCTGGTGGGAAACTTCATCACTGAATGATATGAAGAGAGGACTTCCTTAAAAGCATGTATTCACGTTCTTCCCATGATTGCATTGTAAGTTGATCCAACCTTTACCACTACAAAGTCCAATATATGTGTTGCTTATCTTGGTTCCTGACCTATAGTCATTGACAACTTAATTATCCCTTCCACGGGGCACTCCACTCCAGTAAATACATATATCGCCATATTAGTTGGAATTAATTGAGAATCATTGTAACCCACCCTTATGAAGGTATCATGAAGCAAAATGTCCACTAAGGCACCATGGTCTACAAGGACCCTCTTCACTGGGTTGTTCCCAATTATTGGTGTTATGACTAGGGGATCGTCATGTGGAAATTTAACACCTTCCAAATCAGGATCACCGAACGTCATTGTGACTCATGTCCTAGCCCTCTTTGGGGCTTCCCCGACAATATGCATAACTTCTCTAGTATAGGCTTTCCTCGAGTTTCTGGATGAGCCCGCAGCAGTTGGTCCTTCAAAAATTGTATTAATCACTGGCCCTCGGGGTCATGGTCCTCCAAAGATTATATTTATCACCGGTCCCCTGGGTTGGGGATTTCGCCCCTGATCATCTTGATCCCTCCTACGATCATCGAAATTCTTTCTTCCATTGTTATTCCTATCTTCACCATCTCCAGTATACTTGTTCAGCCTTCCTTTTGGAATGAGGAACTCTATTTCATCTTTCAATTGCCTACACTCATCAGTGTCATGACCAGCATCCTTGTAAAACCTGCAATATTTGCTCTTATCCAACTTTGTAGGATCAGCCTTAGGGGCTTCGGCCAACGAACATCTCTA
Organism: Apium graveolens; assembly: GCF_009905375.1. Taxonomy (NCBI): domain Eukaryota; kingdom Viridiplantae; phylum Streptophyta; class Magnoliopsida; order Apiales; family Apiaceae; genus Apium; species Apium graveolens. The sequence goes on from NC_133650.1 coordinate 55,821,233, forward strand.
TCTTTCTCAATTTCCATCAAGATCTAACTTCTAGGAGCGTTCAACTTAGCATATTTAGTGAACTTTTTTCCAGGTCCTCCCTTCTTCGGGGTTGAATCAGTGTTTTGCTCAGTTCTAGGATACTTTTCCTTCGCTATATATTCCAGATTAGTCTTCTGCTTTTTGCCACCAGCAGGCTCGTTATTCACCACCGTCTTCCTCATGCTTTCTTCCACTTTAATGTACTTTCCGGCCCTGTCTTGGAGCTATAACATGCTTTCAGGTGGGCGCTTGACTAACGATATCTTGAAGAACTCGTCTCTAGTCCCCTGCTGCAGTTCTATCATAGCTACCTTATCATCAAGGTCCTGGACTTTCAAAGTTTCCTCGGTAAAACGGTTCAGATAATCTCTCAAGGACTCTTTGGTTCCTTGCACAATGCTCATGAGGGATGCTGAATTTTTCTCATGCACTCTCCCACTGATGAATTGCTTAATAAAAGTTTGACTTAGCTCTCTAAAAGACCCAATAGAATTCGGAGGCAAATGGCTATACCATCTTTGAGCCATTCCCGACAGGGTTTAAGGAAAGGCCCAACACTGAATAGCATCATTCATGGGTTGTAGCAACAGTGCATTAGAGAATGTCTTGACGTGATTAGCGGGATCTCTAGTGCCATCATAAGCTTTGATGGTGGGCATCTTAAACTTCCTTGAGATTTGGGTATTCATTATCTCTTCAATGAATGGTGGAGTGGGATTATCAGGATCTCCTAGGGGCAGAAGATCACTTGGATCAGCCTTGGGATGATAGTCCTTCTTTGCAGCGGACCATCCAGGTCTATGATTGGAGGAGGATTTCTCCTCCTCGGAGGTAGTGGGGGTCTTGGGGTCAGGTGTGCCTCCAGGTCATGCTTCAGCCTTTGGATCTCAGCCTCGTGAGCCCTGATTCTCTCCTGCAGTTCTTGGGGATTCGTCCCTCGGGTGCCCCTAGGATGCTGATTACCATCAGGCATTGGCTTTTTACCAGCACGCCTCCTTCTTGGAGCCACATCATCATCCGAAGATTCAGAGTCTCTCTCAGTGTAAGACCCAGATAATTATTGATCCTCCGGAATAGGAGCTAAACCGCGTATGTAGGGGGCGTCTTCCCTTGTGCTTCACTCCGATTTGTATGGCCACTTCCTCCAATCTCAGGGTACAGGGGCATCCCATAAGGGGGTTAGTGGTCACAATAGTGGAATACTCATACCCAACGGGTAGAGGATTCATAGGTGCATGTAGCTGCTGAAATTGGGAATTCGTCCCTTGAGAAGCCGGGGGATTCATCCCTTGTAGAGCCGGGGGATTCGTCCCTTGTGGCTGAGGCTCGGTTTCCCCAATTGGGGTTCCTCCTTGGGTAGAGGCATAGGATGAGTGTGGGGGTATCTCCACCGTTGACGAAATTTTTTGAGTTGTTCCAAGTGGTGTTCCTTTAAGGGCACTATTTCCACTCCGTATTCTCGCCATGGTTGTTGTTATGCTTCCCAAAGACGATGCCAAATGTTATGGATAAAAGCTTAAGGTATTAATTGTTGTATTTATTAATAGGGTTCATGAGCTTCAAGACTTGATTTGAATGCTCTTATGTTTCACGACTCAATCTGCCTTAACAAGATGCCTACGTACCTTGCTGTTTGCCAAGGATCAAGTCAAAAAATGTAGTTCTGATTTGTGGGGTGAGGCCCCTTATATAGATGTTGGGAGTCCTTGAATTGGACTAAAGTTAGGAGACTTGGTGGACAAGTCTCAGAATTAGAATGGACTTTGGAGTCCTAGTGTAATAACCCTAATTTTTGGAATTTTTGAAACAATGATGAATAGTAACTTTTGCTGATGATGCTGATTAAGAAAAATTATTAGACCACACTTTATAGGAGTACTGTTATGGAAATTCTAAGATCGTATTAGTATTCCATAAAGTAAATGAGTGTATGTAAAGGTCGTCAGAATCCAAATTTGAACACTTTGATTTTTCCCGAAAATTCACCAGATACCGAAAGAATTGAGTATAAGGTAACATGATTAAAAGGATTTAAATTCAAGGATTATAAGCAAGGATCATTAAAGGACTATAAAATATGAAGAGAGGGTTAGGGAAGCCCAGGTAATAAGATCCCGGATATGATACCTCAAACGATCAACGAGAATGAGAGTTAAGCGAACTGTAAAACAAATAAACGTCAGCGGGGTAAGGACATGCAAGCAGCATGAGAAGGAAGCTTCTAAGATAAGCTAAAACATGTGGTTAGAAGCAAGGTGACATCATCACACCACAAGAATGAGACATGTGGCAAAGTAGTGATGCAAGTAATGACATAAGCAGGTGAAAACAAGATATTTAGCCAATAATTAACCACAACCATGCATTCTTTGCACAAATATCAAGGCAAGACTAGCAAGAGAAAGCTCTCCCCCATTTCTTTCTTCTTCCATTCGACCTTTTCAAGAAATGAAGAAATAGATTTTCAAAACTCAAGCTCTAGGCCATGGAAAATTACAAGGTTTGTTTCCTTGGATCCTATATTTCATAACTTAGTTATACCATGCGTTTAAGATCAAGATTCCATGGTTTGCTTAGCTAATCCACTCATCAAAGATGATGATGAATAGTAGTGAATAGTAACTTACTTTGATTTTCTTGATTTTCATGAAAGCTTAAGGTTGATTAAGAAAAGATCAAGGTTCCTAGAGGCTTGTTAGTGACTACCCACTCTCCAAGGAAGGTATAAACTCTTGAACCCTTAGTTTCAAGTTTGGTTTTTTTGTATGATAATGGTGCTTAGATGAATGGTTTTAGTTTGTTGTTGATGGATGTTGGATTGTTGTTGAATTGGTGATGATTTGGTGTAGTTTAAACTTTGGAAATCGTTAGGTTAAACTGTTTTGTGATTAACTATTGGACCCGAACACCCACTGCTTTGAACTAACCACTTCCATGCTTAGATAGCTTATATTTCAAGCTTCGTTTTGATATGTCGTTCACTTAGATCCGATTTACGTTTTAGGAGAAACGACCGTTTTAAGTTACGGTGTTTCGTGGATGAACCTTTACCCCTCGCCTAACTTTGAAACCTTGTTTAAGGCCCTTAAAAGACTAATTGGATTACGAAACAATTATGTAAGGTGTATTAGGCAGTTGGTAAAGTACTTGTGAAAGAGTCGCCCTTATAAAAATGGTGGAGCCGAGGTTACTCAAGCGACTTGTATGAATCGTTAAGCGCAAAAGCGAACATTTGGGTCCAATTGGTTAAAGTCTAGTTTCTTAACTGACCGTTGTTTAATTCTGACTTATTTGTTATTCATAGGTTATCGTACCCACTCTAAGCTTAAGTCTACCCCGGAACGCTCAGGCAAGTTTTCTACCCATATAACTGTTGTTGTGATGTATATGTATATATGCATTATTTTGTGATAAGTGCATGATTATTATTAGCAAATCTTGCGATATATTGGAGCATGTTGATAAGATATATATGCATGCCTGTTTCATAATCTTGATATACTATTATCAATTCAAATGCTTATAAATTGCATAATACCTATGCTAGAGATAAGCAGTAATTACGTATACCCTTAGTATAGGGGACCCAAAGGTGAACATTTTTCTAAACCGGGAGTCGATATTCCCGAGTATAATATATGTATATATATATAGTTTTCTATAACTATTAATCGAATAAGGTATATTCGATGGTTTTGAATAATAATCAAACTTATTTTCGATTATTCAAATAAGGATCGTACTTTCGTATAAGTATATCTTTTATTATTTCTTATTCGTTTCAAGTATGAGTTTTAAAACTTCTACTTCAATTATTTTTATAAATATTATCCTTTATGGGAATATTATTTAAATAATAATATTCAGATATTTTCCAACATATTGGGACTGATTTATTTTATTAAATCAGCATTACTCCAAACATTCTTAAAAATGTTTTCGAGTCTTCAAAATGATTTTAAAAGTTAGAGCAGATCCCAAAACTCGTTTTCAAATTTAAGATCTTCCTTTCGAAGGGGACTTGAATACTAGCTCAAAAATATGAGGGATCTGGCTCTGTGGTGTATTTTATATTCACAACGAGGTTGCTGTTTTGAGAAAACAATTTGATTACTTGCCCAACGTTCGGGAAGTAAGTCCATCTCATTGAGTCGGCATAAGCGACAGGCCGGGGTACGGTCTATGAAGGTATAAGAGGCTGGGTGACAGTCCATCCACGCGTGAGTGGCCGGGTAACGGTCTAGCGCGAGGTCCTAATGCGGCCAGGGTGATGACCGGCGAGGAATTCATCCATCTACAGTAGAAAAGGTTACTTCTTGGTATCTTTGCCTGATCAGCAAGATATCGGGTTTATGCCAAAGTTTTTCTTCTTTCCAAATTCATTGGGTATTATAACTCTGTTTATACTTTTCATAACATAGGGTTTCAAGGAAGGTATGAGATATATATATAGGTGTATGTATATATATATCGGGAATTAATGAAGTATGTAGTAACTTCATTTCTTTAAATGATATTTCAAAGATTGAATCTATTTAAGTCTTATCTTGTAGTCTCATCTATGTGATGAACTTTTGAAACTGATTATACCTTGAACGGTGGTAGTTCAAGTAGTATTCGGAAAAGATATAAGTATATTGGAGTATCTTGTAACTTCATCTTTTCAACTTATATCTAGTCAATGATTATCTTATGCATGAAAAAGATTTTCAGAAAAACATTGAAACAAGGTTAGATATATGAGATCACCTTACAATAATATTTTTATATAGTTATAAACTGGAACTCTATGTATATTATGCATGGAAGAGGATTTCCAAGATTTTGAAAAGTATATATACGTATATACTGAATATTTTGCGACTTGGTCGCGTTAAGATATCAACTTGGTTCATTTCTTCTTGACCAAGACTTTCATTAGTACTATGAGAATGCTCATATATTGTTAATTATTATACATATTATTTCAGTGGGCTTGTTGCTCACCCTTGCTTTCTTCTTTCATCACACAACAACAGATAGACAAGATGAACGGGACCAAGCTCCCAATTCGCAAGCGGATAGGAAACGTTCCGCTGTTTCCTGTAGGCGTTGATGCCGCTGTAGCTGAGGTAGGATCTACCAATAGGCTAGGGTTTCAACTGTTGATGTACCAGATTTATGTATATTTATGAATTATAATAATGGAAAAGAATATGTAAATTTATTCGGAAACCCTTTTGAGGTGTAATGACTTATAATTGTGGAATAAAATGACTTGTGTTATTTTGGTATTCATCTCTGAGACTATAACTTGTGGTGTGTGTGTTTATTGTGGGGTCACAGTACGCAGTAGTTGGTTGTTTATTAATATTGGGTGTTATTAAGGGAAATGGAACTCGTGACAATCCGGATCCCCGATCCCGGATTTGGGGGTGTTACAGAAATGGTATTAGAGCCAAGTGTTATAAACCTCAAAGATGATGCGTCGTTAAAATGATAAGTTCACTAAGATAATAAGAACTCTTGCCAAGTTCATAGTCGGACTACCTAACGTAGTACTGACAGTTAAAACCCTTATGGGAACCCTTATAAATATCATGATAGTAATATAGATCGACGTAGCGGGGCACCGAACCCTGAGGTTGAGGAGCAACAGCGCGATGTTGTTTTATTACATATTGGAGATCAGATCATGGATCCGATGGAGTACCCTAATAAGGGACCGGATGATGTTCATATTAAGGATGTAGCGATTGAGGATGTTATCCCAGAAGGGATTGTTGATGAGGAGGATCCTGACAAAAAAAGGACCACTGAGGAATTGATGACCATAGCTAGGGTGACTACCAGAGGTAGGTTTGGCCGGTTACTACCGGAGGTTCGTTCAAGTTTGCAAAGATAGTAGCCCCTTTAACGCGGCTTACTCGTAAGACTGAGAAGTTCGAATGGACAGAGAAATGCGAGAACAGCTTTCAAGAACTGAAGCAAAGATTGGTGACGACCCCTATGTTGGCGTTTCCGGATGGAAAAGGAGATTTTGTGATTTGTATTGATGCTTCACACAAGGAATTAGGGTGTGTTCTTATACAGCACGACAAGGTAATCACGTACACATCAAGACAATTAAGAGAATATGAAATTCGATATCCCACCCATGATCTTGGGATCACGACAATAGTTTTTTTCCCTAAAGATTGGAGGCACTACTTGTATGGAGAGAAGTGCGAGATTTACACAAACCATAAGAGCTCAACATACGTTAGAGTAGGTGGTTAGAGCTAATCAAGGATTACGATTATGAGAATCTTTATCATCCATGGAAAGCCAATATAGTGGCTAACGCCCTTAGTAGAAAGGAGAGACTCAAGATGATAATGTCTTTGGGAGAGTTGATAAGAGATTTTGAGAAAATGGAAATAGAAGTGAAGGTAACTGAAGCCGGTACTGAAAAGCTATTTGAGATTGTAATGCAGCCCGAATTATTGGAAAAGATCATATGGTGCCAAGAAAAAGTGATGAATGAAGGAAGAGAGCCAACGAATAAAGAAGAGATTAATACCGAGAAAGATGATAAGGGAATAATGAGGTATTCCTACAGAATTTGGGTTCCAAATGTTCAAAAACTTAAGGACGGGATCTTAGATGAAAGTCATAGTTCGAGGAATAAGATTTAGGGCAAACCCTGAATATGATAGTCAGGGAGGTCGCCATCAAGAAAGAAGGAACCCATAACATAATGAGATGGAAAATAAGGATTTAACGTATAAGATAACCCCGATTATGGGAGAAGGATGAAACATTTCATATTGAGAAAATAGAAGTCGAGCAAGATAGGGAGAACCAGGATGGTACTCCTATGGGGAAATTCATGGACCTGCCTAAACAAAACTTATACTTTTATCCCCAACCACCACCCTGAGGAAACAATGTGGTGGGAAATTCTTTTAGGACTTTAAGTCACTAATCTCTCAGAATTCCAAGGAACAGGTTGACCCAGTCGAGGCAAGAGCCTGGCTAAAGGAAATATAGCAATCATTTGAGATTCTAAATGATTGACGAAGCGCAAAAGTCTATTTTTGTCACTTACCCTCCTAAGAGAGAGGCCACCCGCTGGTGAAAGGCCAAGAAAGACACGGGCCCAGAGGTTATAATAAACCAATTAAAGTTCAGTCAATTGTTTTCGGGAAAGTACTTCCCACGGTTATAGAGATAGGGTAAAAGTTTTAGAGCCAGAACAAAGGCGGACGAGTATGATGAATTATGAATCTAAGTTGTAAAAGTTGGCAAGATTCGTCCTGAGGACACGAATCCTAGAACGACGTGATGTTTGAAGTCAATGATTAGTGGGTTCATGAAATAATTGTAATAGAAAGGAAAATAAAAAGAAACTGAAGTGGAAAGGAATATAAAGGCAATAGAGTTTGAGGAATGATAAGGGATTTGGGTATGAGGAAACCCTAAAGACTCGTAGTAATAGAAATAGAAAAGTGTGTCATCATCAGCGCGATGGTGACTGATCAAGAGATAAAGTCAAGGTTTGAAGGCGTAAGCGATACGTATATTTAATCCCCTTTAAGTTGGGAGTATTTGATAAAACTTTGAGATAGACCGGTGGATTAATAAGGAAACATGGATGGACTAAGGAGACAGGATAACAAGATATTAGGAAAATGGGATGAAGGAAGTGACCTTCAAGAATGTGAAGTGTATGTAAGACCAGTGGCTTGATACCGAGAAAGGGAGACACAAGGTATAAAAGATATCCCAACATTGAGATGACGGTTGAGATAAATGATGGAGATAAATGAATAGTTAGAACTAAAAAGTTCACATTGAACACGACCAATATCTTCCAGAACATCCCTGTTATCATTACCAAATCAAGAAAGAAAAGTGAATAACTATTGTTATCTTTCGGAGGCCATATGGATTGACCTCAGTTAGGAAAAGGATGTTACCCATGAAACTAAGTATAGACTATCGAGGTGGAATTTATTGAATGAGATACCTTTATCAGGGATAGATGACTTGATTTATCAATGGAAAAGTGTAAGTACCTTTTTAAAGGAGGAATTAAGGATAAAACCTCGAGAAATTAAGATGAACCCGAGGGGAATGCATAAAGGATTGGCATTTTACCCATAATAGGGACAATATGAGTTTTGGCAATATGAATTGAAAGGATTAAGGTAACAACAACCTTTAAAGACTAGTGGAAGAAGTTTTTAGAACTATATAGACAATGGTTCTGGTATTAGTAAATGGTATTTTGATATACCCTGTACCTAGGGAGTACATGATGAAGGATTTAAGGATAACCTTAGAGGTCTTACAAGGAGAAAGGTAATATTCAAAGTTCTGAAGAATAGAAATTTTGATAAAGGAAATATGATGTAATTATAATAATGCCAGGTGCGCACGTGATGAACCATAAGAAAGAATGGATCGACCCAATGAAGGTCGAGATTGGTGAAAACAAGAAGGACCCAAGATAAGAGACGTCCTAAGTATGATCGAGAATCAGTCATGACAATGTTAACTGTTAGTCCCTTAACAATATGGCAAGAATTATAGAAGGGGGGTTGAATGGAATTCTTTAAACTTTTTCTTGAAATAAAATGTTCTAACTCAAATATAAATATAAGTGTATTGATTAGCACAATACGGAATAAAACTTAAGTGAATCAAAACATAAGTAATTAAGAACAAGAGTCTTTAAAAACTTTCTGGTGGATTTGAATGATTCCACCAGAGATATATATTATATATCGAGAGAACCCTGTGTGCAAGAATGCTCACAGCTGCTTACAAATATTGAACTGCTGAGAATACAGAGAAATGCTAAGAATTCTGCTTACAAATGTTTCTCTTGTTGTTTTCCCAGATTCTTATTTTTATTTGCTACTGCTTGGTTTATATATCACCAAGATTACAAAGTAATAAGACAAGATAATAAGAACAAAAACTATCTAATCTATTACAATGCTACTTCATTACTCTATTCCAGCATCTTTGAATATCTTCATAATAGCATGGAAATGACAATGCTTCTTTGTTCTCGAAAACCCAGTTGAATAGGCTACCACATTCCATTTGCATCCACTCGACGTATGTGACTGTGTTGTCACTGTCAACTGATGTTTGAATTCTTCATCCGTTGGGTTCATGATCATCCGTCGAGATTGATCATCCGTCGAGATATTGATCATCCGTCGGATTGTCTATTTGATCATCCGTCAACTTCATTGTAGGTTATCCGTCGGGTAGCAAACTGGCACTTGAATTCATTTCACTTATGCAGAATTACAAGACATCAACTATGTACAATTAATCAACCTATTCTGTTTATCTAGTTAAAGTCAACATGACTTGAATACTACTTACAGAATCTACACAATGGTTAATGCAGAAATGTGCTACAGACTTATTATTACAAAAGCTACTCACTCGATGGATAATAAGACATCATCCGTCGGGACTATAATGAGTCATCCATCGGGACTATAAATCTTATCCGTCGAGTGCTATATTATTTCACTAAGTAAAATCTACTAAGGTGTTTTGTTCAAGTAATCATCAAGTACACAATATATACACAACAATCTCCCCCAATTTATGTCTACTGGAATTGTAGCCATAAATTAAGAGATACTTGATGATAACAAAACACCCTAAACATACAGCTTTAAAGAAAAGTAGATAATACTGAAAAGTGCTTCAACTAACAAAATGTACAAAGTTTTGCTCACAGTCTTTTTCAAGATGCTCCTCTAGCCTGAGCAGATTTGTCGAGTTCCTTGAAGGTCTGGATCTTCTTCCAAGCTTTCTGTTGTTTTCATCAATCTGATTTTGGAGCTGCCTGTGGAATTCCAGTTCATCAGATTCTGAGAGATTTAGCTTTCCTTGCATTTCTAAGAGAGTCTCATTGCTGGAGATGCTCAATTGGTCTTCTAATCTGAAGAATCTTCTCACACCTTTGTCATCTATGAACTCCATCAGCCAGTAGGGCCTTAGATGCACTCTTCTCCCTGTGTATGAATGATTAAAGTCTTTGGGATTTGCATCTTTAGCTCTAACAATCCTTAGTTCTTCAATCTTCTTCAATACTAGTCTTCTTGCAGTGATATTGAACCCAAAGTATTTCTTGAAGGATGAATAAACTTTAATCAGTACAGTTAGGCTTTCTTGAAGAATCCTGTGAAGTGGCCACTGAATCTCCTTTCCTCCTTTGTACTTGAACACTAACCTTTCAGGTAGGTTCCTGTATGCATCAATACCTCTTACTTCATCTAGTTCATCCAGATAGAGATTTAGATCAGAAAATTCTTTGATGTCACACAAGTACAGATAGTCTCCCCTATTGACTTTGGGCTGAGCTTTGACTATAGATTTGGAAATGAGAGGTGACAGCTTCACTTTCTTGACTGCTCTTGACTTTGTCCTTTTTGGCTTACTAAGGATTGGTAGATTGAAGTCTGGAATTAGTATGTTCTCCCATTCTATTGGCTCATCCTTGGGCACAATAGGTTCACCATGAATATTCCTGTAGGGATCCACCACCCTTATGTCTTCAAATACCACAGAAGGCTTTGATGCTTGAGTTGTAGCTGGTGTGGATTCCTTAGGAAATTGATCTTCCAATTCCTTGTCAACAATATCCAGTTTCCTTTTAGTTCTTTTAACCAATGCTTTCTTTCTTGGAGATTTCTTCTGTTCTTCAACTTGCTTCCTTGATTTAGTAGCTCCATATGGTTGAGAGGGAATTTGTTGTGATGAATTTACAGCATGTAGCTTGGCCAAGATGGCAATCTGCTCTTTCTTCTGTTTAGCCTTTTTAGCATCTAGAGCAGCATGCTTTTTTCCTGCTTTAATCTAGCCTTTTCTTCTCTCTTTGCTTGAGCATTCCCTATCTGCATCTTGGACATTCATTGACTCACTAGCAATGACATTCATCCTTATTGCTCCAGTACCTACATTTCTCTCATTTTCTCTCTTTTGTTGCATCAGGGTCTCACCCTGGCACCCCACCCTCACTTTCACGTACTAAGGTGGGACTTCTCTCACTCTTTTTTGCCAATCCTGAAGAAATGGATTGCATATTTTCACTCATTTCCTCTCCTTTTTTTTGGGAGCAACCCAGACTCTCACTCAAAACACTCTTCTCTCTCAATCCTAAGAGTGACTATACAACCACTAAATCTTCTGCACTTGAAAGAATTGAAGTTTGAAGCTGTGCAGAGATACTCGATGGATGAGTGATATCCATCGAGTGAGTGGTTTTGCTACCCGACGGATAACTGTTGTTAGGCTTATCCGTCGGGATACAATCACTACTCGACGGATGATCAATATCCGTCGAGAGAGTAGAAATGAATGAGCTGGGAATAGAAACTATTGTTGACTCTGTGCTGATTGAAGATATTTTAGGCACAGATGATACAACAGTTCCTGAAAGGATTGGCAAGTGAGCCAACAAATCATCTAAAACATGATACTCACTTGCACTAGATTTTGGCTTCCCCAACAGAGTTAAAGAAGGCGAATCAGGAATTGATGTGTTTATCATATCCACATCCAGAGAATTTGTTGGTGAGTATGGTGTTTGAGGTGCTTCTATAACTAGAGATTTTGGCTGTGACTCCACATTTATTGGAGCCACATCAAGCTGAATTTGTGAAGGTGCAGTGACTGTGTCTTTAGCAATAGTTTGCACATTGTGTGTGCCCTGTGCATCCCCAAAGGTTTTTGATTTCTTCTTTTTGGCATAAGTTTGGGGTGAGCTTGTGTCCCTAACCCTCTTGGCATGTGCTCTTGGTTGAGAGCTTTGTTCAATAGCTACATCCTTTTGGGAGGATGCAGCTAGAAATGAGCTTTTGTCCTTTTTAAGCACTGTAGTTTGTTGGGAAACTGCAATGTGGCTAGGCTGGGATTCACTCAACTCTCCAACCTTATTCTTGGGGTTTCTTTTATGTTCACCCCTTCCCTCACCTAACTTACCCTCCTTCACACTCCCCTCTTTGGCTTTAGTGAATTTTTCAACTGGCATCTTTTGGGAGATACCAGAGGGGGCTTTCTTTGACTTGGATTTTGAAATAATAGTAGGTTTGACAGCTTTGGTAGGCAACTGTTTGGTCATTGGTACAGTTTCCATAGCTACTCTTGAACTCAAAGAAATTGTGGAGGTTGGAATAGTTGTAGGGATGGATGAACTTACCTCACTTACCAGAGGTGCTTGAATTACAGGAAAATAGAACATTGGCACATCCTTGTGATGATTGGCCCTGTTCAAATCTGTAATGAGCCTTCTCTCTTGAACCCAACAATCTAGTTTGGTGTTAGGGTTCTCAAGCACAATCTCTTCACAGAGGTGATTAGCTAATAACATAATAAATCTAGCATAACACACATTCTTACCTCTTTTATTTAACTCCCCTAATTTAAAACCTAACTCAAACAAGACAAGATCACTGAAATTATAAAATTTATCTGTAACTAGCATGTATAGCATGTTAAGCATGGAAATATTTACTGAATCAAAAATACTGATCTTTCCTGAGAAAACCTTTGTAACTACATCACACAAGAAACTCCACTCTTTCCTAAGACCCATTCTCCTAATATCACTCAATTTAGAAGTAGGAAGTGCATAGTGCATGGAATTGAGCATATTGACTATACCAGTGTCAGTGTGTGGTGAAGTCACATTGTTATCAGGAATTTTGAAACATGTTTTTATCACATCACTATTTATACAGAATTCTTTACCTTTGATGGTTAGAGTGATGGTCTTATCTGTAGAGTTATAGGTAGCAGTGGTCCAGATCTCTTCAACAACTTCACAGAAGATTGTGGGTGATTCCAGTATGGCATAATTGAGCTTGCAATTCTTCACAAAGTCCATCATCTTGTGATAGTCATCCGATTGCTGAATACCCTTATTCACTAATGCAGTGAAATTGTTCTTCTCATAAATGAACCCAGTTTGAGACATAATCTTTACAACAGCTGCCATTGTTAGAGAATAAGAGCTTGAAGAGAAAGAGAGTAAGTGCTTTGAGAGAGAATGAAATTAGAGTAGTTAAATTGAGAATGATAAAAGAAAAGCAATTGCAATGAAATAAGCTTTTATACTATCTCAAAAATAACTGATAAAAATAATAAAATAAAATAAAGTGACCAATAGAAATTGCCTAAAATAGCCGTTTAAAAATAAACTGTAAAAATTCCACCCATTATCCGTCGTGTTATCCTTACAAACTGTAAGTATACTCGATGGATAATGTACATGGAATTAACGGCTGAGATTAAGACAATTCGACGGATGAGGATAAACTGTTATCCGTCGAGACATAAAATATTCCAGAAAAGTAATTGATTTTTATTAGCAAATTGTATTTCGACGGATGACCAAACTCGATGGATAAGGGTCATTCGTCGAGATGTAAATTTTGACTTAGCCAAAATTTCATCCAAGACTGAAAAATCAATTAAATTTCTGGTTGCATTTCAACTTGAAAATTAACTGAGATAGATTTAAGAGTAATTAAGCATACCTAACTCACTTACCAACCTTGAAAAGGTGGATTCATTCAGTGGCTTGGTAAAAATATCTTCAAGCTGCTTCTCACTGGGAACAAAATGCAGTTCCACAGTACCATTCATTACATGTTCCCTTATGAAATGGTACTTGATATCTATGTGCTTTGTCCTTGAATGTTGTACTGGATTTTCAGTGATGGCAATTGCACTTGTGTTATCACAGAAAATAGGAATCCTCTCAACTTGCAAACCATAGTCTAGCAATTGATTTCTCATCCATAAAATATGTGCACAGCAGCTGCCAGCAGCAATATATTCAGCTTCAGCTGTAGAAGTAAAAACTGAATTTTGCTTTTTACTGAACCAGGACACAAGCTTGTTTCCTAGAAATTGACAGGTTCCTGTTGTACTCTTTCTATCAATTCTACAACCTGCATAATCTGCATCTGAATAACCAGTTAGATCAAAACCAGAATCTCTAGGGTACCAAATGCCAAGGTTTGGTGTTCCCTTAAGATATCTGAAAATTCTCTTAATAGCTATTAAGTGAGATTCTCTAGGATCAGCCTGAAATCTAGCACATAAATATGTAGCAAACATTATATCCACAGACTTTTCAGTAGTGTTTAATTCAAGCTTAGTTGCAGTGGCCATGGGAGTTTTTGCAGATGTGCAATCCATTAGATCAAACTTCTTTAAAAGATCAAAAATATATTTAGTTTGACTAATGAATATTCCATCACTAACTTGCTTAACTTGTAAGCCAATAAAGTAAGTTAGTTCTCCCATCATACTCATTTTATACTTACTTTGCATCAATTTGGCAAACTTTTTGCAAAGTTTCTCATCTGTAGAGCCAAAAATAATATCATCTACATAAATTTGAACAAGTATACTAGAGCCATTAATATTTCTGAAAAATAAAGTTTTATCTACAGTACCTCTTGTAAAGTGATTTTCTAAAAGGAACTTTGATAAAGTGTCATACCAGGCTCTAGGTGCTTGCTTCAGTCCATAAAGTGCTTTCAAAAGATAATAGACATGTTCTGGAAAATTTGGATCTTCAAAACCAGGAGGTTGACTGACATAAACTTCTTTCTCCAAATCTCCATTCAGAAAGGCACTTTTGACATCCATTTGATAGACTTTGAAATTGGTATGGGCTGCATAGGCTAAGAAGATTCTGATGGCTTCAAGTCTTGCAGCAGGAGCAAATGTTTCATCAAAATCTATTCCTTCTTGCTGACAATAGCCCTTAGCAACCAATCTAGCTTAGTTCCTGACAACTATGCCCTTTTCATCCATCTTGTTTCTAAATACCCACTTGGTGTCTATTGGATTCTTTCCTTTAGGCTTGGGCACCAGCTTCAATACATTATTCCTTTCAAATTGGTTTAGCTCCTCCTGCATAGCTAAAATCCAATCAGGATCCAACAAAGTTTCTTCTACCTTATTTGGTTCTTCCTTAGAAAGAAAGCTGTTTTATAGACATTCTTCCTAAGTTGCTCTTCTTGTTTGAACTCTAGAAGAAACATCACCAATGATAAGCTCAAAGGGGTGATCTTTTGTCAATTTTCTTTGTTGAGTTATATTAGCTCTAGATGAAGAGGTCTCATTGTTGTCATGATGTGTAACTGAGTTTTGATTATTAGAAACTCCCCCTGAGTTTGTGGATCTTTGATTTGAGAAAGGGGAACTTTCTATAGGTGATCTATCTTGACTTCCTGCTCCTTTTGATAACCCAACGGATGGTGAATTTTGAGTACCCACGGATGAAGCTGGTTGTCTCCCGACGGATAACACAGATTGCCTCCCGACGGATGAAGCATTATGCAACTCGACAGATGTTGAGTTTTATGTTTCATAGGTAGTAGATTTATCTGCATTATCCTTAGATACTGTTTCTTGATCACTTTCATCATCACTGTCATCACTAACCATCTCCACATTGTCAAATTTGAGGCTCTCATGGTAATCTCCATCTTTCATTCCTTCAATCTTTTTATCATCAAAGACAACATGAATTGATTCCACAACAATATTGGTTCTTAGATTGTAGACTCTATATGCTTTACCAATAGCATATCCAACAAAAATTCCTTCATCTGCTTTAGCATGAAACTTCCCATTTTGATCAGTTTGATTTCTCAGAATATAGCATTTGCAGCCAAAGACATGAAGAAAGTTTAGAGTTGGCTTCTTGTTCTTGAACAATTGATAGGGAGTCATGCATCTTGCTTGATTAACCAGAGAAATATTATGAGTGTAACATGCAGTATTTACAGCTTCAGCCCAGAAATATGTTGGTAACTTAGATTCTTCAAGCATTGTCCTTGCAGCTTCAATAAGTGATCTGTTCTTCCTTTTCACTACTCCATTCTGTTGTGGAGTCCTTGCTGCTGAAAACTCATGCAGAATCCCATTTTCCTTACAAAATGCTCTCATGACAGAATTCTTGAACTCGGTTCCATTATCACTCCTGATTATTCTAACCTTGAAATCAGGATGATTATTGACTTGCCTTATATGATTGATGATGATTTCACTAGCCTCATCTTTAGACTTTAGAAAATATGTCGAAGAGAACTTTGAGAAATCATCTATAATTACTAGGCAAAATCTTTTTCTTGAGATTGAAAATACATTGACTGGTCCAAACAAATCCATGTGAAGCAGTTGCAGAGGCTCTTCAATTGTTGAATCAAGTTTCTTCCTGAATGATGCTTTAATCTGCTTCCCCTTTTGGCAGGCATCACACAGTCCATCCTTAGAAAACTCCACTAGAGGAATGCCTCTGACCAGTTCTTTCTTTACTAGTTCATTCATGGTCTTGAAGTTTAAATGGGATAGCTTCTTGTGCCATAGCCAACTTTCATCCTGACTTGCTTTACTGAGAAGACAAGTTACAGATTCTGCATTAGATGAGTTGAAATCAGCTAGGTACACATTTCCTTTTCTCACACCAGTGAGAACCACTTTGTTGCTTCTTTTATTAGTCACAACACAGGCTTCTGAGTTGAAGGTTACTGAATTGCCTTTATCACAAAGCTGGCTGATACTCAACAGATTGTGTTTGAGACCTTCCACTAAAGCAACCTCCTCAATGATGACATTGTCCTTTGAAATCAAGCCATATCCCACAGTATAACCCTTGTTGTCATCTCCAAAAGTAATACTTGGGCCAGCTCTCTCCTTAAACTCTGTGAGCAGGGTAGAATCACCAGTCATGTGTCTTGAACAACCACTATCCAAGTACCAAAGATTCTTTTTGTTTCCCTGCACACATCAAAATCAAATCAAGTTGATTTTTGTACCCAAGTTTCCTTGGGTCCTGCCTTGTTAGCTTTCTTTTTTTGTTTCTTAGGCTTTATCTCATTTGACTTGGGAATTTCAGATTCATCCTTAGTCATTTGAGTTGGGCCTTTGAAACCATTCATTGCCACAGAATTATCATGCATATTATGACTAACAGGAAATGGCATGCTGTGTGTAAACATGTTATTCCAGTAAGGCATGCTAAATGGCATTTGTGGCATACTATATGCAGCATAATAAGGATTAGGTGCAAATGGCATATTAGAAAACTGTGCATTCATGTTTTGTGTAGACATAGCATTAACAGGCATGGGAGGCATGGCATTCATGATAGGAAATTGAGGTTGCACAGACATGGAAGTAGGCATGGCAGATTTGCAATTAACAGACAGATGATTTATACTACCACACTTGACACAGATTTTTCTAGGAGCATATTTATCAGGTGTGTAGTTATTGTGTTTGTTAATCCCTACTTTACCATTCCTATTGTTTTGCCTTTTAGTCTCTATTTTTACCTCAATCTTTTCAAGTCTGTCACTTAACTGTTTGACAGTCATGTGGCCAATATTACCCTTTTTCCCTTTCTTAACTTGACTCGACTCTCCTGAAACAAAGTTCTTGGAAACAGACCCATACTTCTCATTCAGTTTGACTAGTTTGGCTTTACTAATGGGCTTGCTCACAGCTGACGGATGATGATTTTCATCATTCGACGGATAACACTTTTTATTATCCGACGGATGATCCTCATCATCTGTCGAGTCTACATCTGTTATCAGTCCATCTACCAAATTAGGTTCTAGTTTCTCTTTGTTCTTTTTCCAGGCTTCATCACAGAAAGACTCGATTCCTTGAACTTTGGTGATTTGAGCATGGACATCCCTGGATGTTTTCCATGCCTTAATCACCTCTTGTTCACGCTCGAGCTACTTCTTCAAAATTTCTTCCTTTTCAAGGACTTAGTTAATTCCTCCTTGGCAATCTTACTGTAACACCCCCAAATCCGGGGTCGGGGATTTGGGCTGTCACGAGTTCCATTTCCCTTAATAATACTTAACCTTAACAATCAACCAACTGCTGCGTACTGTGACCCCACAATACACACACACACACCACAAGTTATAGTCTCAGAGATGATTACCAAAAATAACACAAGTCATTTTATTCCACAATTATAAACCATTTCACCTCAAAAGGTTTTCTGAATAATTTACATATTCTTTGCCATTATTACAATTCATAATATACATAAGTCTGGTTCATCAATAGTTGAAATCCTAGCCTATTGGTAGTTCCTACCTCAGCTACGGCGGCATCAACGCTTCCAGAAAACTGCAGAACGTTTCCTAACCGCTTGCGAATTGGAAGCTTGGTCCTGTTCATCTTTTCTATCTGTTGTTGTGTGATGAAAGAAGAAAGAAAGGGTGAGCAACAAGCCCACCAAAATAATATGTATAATAAATAACAATACATGAGCATTCTCATAGTACTCATGAAAGTTTTGGTCAAGAAGAAATGAACAAAGCTGATATCTTAACGCGACCAAGTCACAAAATATTCAGTATATATATATACATATATACTTTTCACAATCTTTGAAATCCTCTAACATGTATAATATACACAGAGTTCCAGTTTATAACTGTATAAAAATATCGTTGCAAGGTGATCTCATATATCTAACCTTGTCTCAACATTTTTCTGAAAATCTTTGACATGCACAAGATAATCATTTACTAGATATAAGTTTAAAAGATGAAGTTACAAGATACTCCAATATACTTATATCTTTCTAAATACTACTTGAACTACCACCGTTCAAGTTATAATTAGTTTCAAAAGTTCATCACACTGATGAGACTACAAGATAAGACTTGAATAGATTCAATCTTTGAAATATCATTTGAAAGAAATGAAGTTACGAGATACTTCATTAAGTTCCGATATATATATATATACACCTATATATATATACATTTCAGACACTCCTTGAAAACCTCTGTTATGAAAATTATAAACAGAGTTGCAATATCTAAGGAATTTGGAAAGGAGAAAACCTTGGCATAAACCTGATATCTTGCTGATCAGGCAAAGATACCAATAAGTAACCTTTTCTACTAGTAGATGGATGAATTCCCCACTGGTCATCACCCTGGCCGCAATAGGACCTTATGCTGGACTGCCACTCAGCCACTTACGCATTTGATGGACTCCCACTGAGCCACTTAAACTTTCATGGACGCCCTCTGAGCCCATGTTGCTTATTACGACTCAAATAGATGAACTTACTTCCCTAACGATGGGCAAGTAATCAAGATGTTCTCTCAAAATAGTAACCTCATTGTGAATGTAAAATACACCACTGAGCCGGATCCCTCAGGTTTTGAGCGAGTATTTAAATCCCCTTCGAAAGGAAGATCTTAAATATAAAAATGATTTTTGAGATCCGCTCTAACTTTTAAAAATCATTTTGAAGACTCGAAAACATTTTTAAGAATGTTTGGAGTAATGCTGATTTAATTAAAATAAATCAGTCCCGATATATTTGAAAATATCTGAATATTATTATTTAAATAATATTCCTAAAAGGATAATCCTTATGAAAATATTTGAAGTAGAAGTTTTAAAACTCATACTTGAAATGAATAATAAATAACCAAAGATATACTTATACGAAAGTACGATCTTTATTTGAATAATCGAAAATAAGTTTGATTATCAAAATATCATTCTTTAATAAAATAAAGAATATTATTTAATAAATAAGCGGAGTCATAAGTCCTCGAATGAATATTCAAAATAATATTCATTAAATAAAATAAGCGGAGTCATAAGTCCTCGAATGAATATTCAAAATAATATTCATTAAATAAAATAAGCGGAGTCATAAGTCCTCGAATGAATATTCAAAATAATATTCATTAAATAAAATAAGCGGAGTCATAAGTCCTCGAATGAATATTCAAAATAATATTCATTAAATAAAATAATATTATTGAATAAACCTTATTCGATTAATAGTTTTGAAAACTATAACTTTATATATATAAATATATATATATAATATACTCGGGAACATCGACTCCCGGTTTAGAAAATGTTCACCTTTGGGTCCCTTATACTAAGGGTATACGGAACTACTCCTTATCTCTAGCACAGGTATTATGCAGTTCATAAGCAATTGAATCAACAATTAGATATCAAGATTACGAAACAGACATGCATATATACCATATCACATGCTCCAATATATCGCAAGATTTGCTAATAACAATCATGCACTTATCACAAGATAATGCATATACATATATTTACATCACAACAACAGTATAACGGGTAGAAAACTTGCCTAAGCGACTGGGGGTGGTAAAAGGCCTGGGACGAGCCTGGTAACCTATAAACAACATATAAGTTGGAATTAAACCAAAGTCGCTTAAGAATCTATACTTCAATTTACTAGACTCTAACGCTCGCTTTTGCGCTTAACGATTCACTTAAGTCGCTCGAGTACCCTCGACTCCACCATTTTTAACAAATTAACCATTAAGGGTTTTAAGGAGATTCTTTTGCGAGTACCCTACCAACTGCCTAATCCACTTAAAATAATTGTTTCATACACCAATTAGTCATTTAAGGGCCTTAACCAAGGTTTCAAAGTAAGGCGAGGGGTAATGGTTCATTCGCAAAACACCGTTACATAAAACGGTCGTTTCTCCTAAACCGTACATCGGATTCAAGCGAACCACATATCAAAACGAAGCTCGTAACATGAACTATCTAATCATGGAAATGGTCAAAACCTAATAGTGAGTTCACGGGTCCTGATGTTAAGAACAAAAGCAGTCTAAGGTAAATCGGGCATTACGACGTCTATGTTTACGCGATTGCCAAATTTGTACGACTCCAAATCAATCCACAATCAATCTCACCATCATTACTACAACCAAACTCCATCCATCCTCTACTACAACAGCCCCAACATCTCAAGATTTCCAATTTATATTACTCTCAATCATGAACTAAAAGCTTATACTTAAGTTCATTAACTAATAATCAAGATTTACCATTCCAAAAACATTACAAAACCAACCAATCTCTAAATTTTTAATAACCATGCTTCTCATGAACTATACTACTCATAACAAGCTCTAAACATGCGTACACACCCATTACATTAACCCATCATCTAAACATTATGAAATCCAAACCAACAAAACTTAAGATTAAGGGTTTGAGAAGTTATACCTTCCTTGGAGAGTGGAGAATCACTTAGGAAGCCTTAAGTAACCCATAACTATCTCTACTAAGCTTGGATCTTGAAGAAAACATAAGAAAACACAAAGTTAGTTTCTTGAAAACACTATTCACCAAGAACTTTGATGAATTGATTATCTTAGTAAACCTTGGAATCTTGGCTTCAAACTCATAACATAACTAAGTCATGAATTATGGAAGCTAAGGAAATAAACCTCTTAATTTTTAAAGGTGTGTAGCTTGAGTTTTGAAAATTTCTCCTTTGCTTTTCATGGAAAAGCCGAGAGCAAAGAATGAGGGGGGAGAAGATGATGTTTGCTTGGTTGCTTTCCCTTTTTGTTTTGTTAATTAACCTTTTACCATGGTAAAAAATGAATGGCTTAAAATCAACCAACAATTCCTTCCCTTTTTGGTCATGCTTATGTCATCCTTCTATGTCATCTTGTTACATTTGTCCTTCTCTTGTTGGTGTGATGACATCATCATCCACTAACCCCTTTGATTAACTCCTAATCACTTGGCTAATGATCGCTGATCTGTTATACGGTTCGCTTAACTTTCGTTCTCGTTTATCATTTGAGGGATCATACCCGGGATCTTATTACTTGGGTTCCCCTAAACCTTTCTCAATATATTATATTCCTTTTTATGATCCTCTCTTATCATCCTTGAATTTAAATCCTCTTAATCATGTTACCTTATACTTAATTCTTTTGGTATCTGGTGGATTTTCGGGAAAAATCAAAGTGTTCGGATCTGGATTATGACGATCTTTACATACACTTATTTACTTTAGGGAATACTAATACGATCTTAGAATTTCCATAACAGTACTCCTATATAGTGTGGTCTGATAATTTTCCTTAATCAGCATCATCAGCAAAAGTTACTATTCATCCGTGTTTCAAAAATTCCAAAAATTGGGGTTATTACAGTCTCCCCTCCTTAAAAGGATTCCGTCCCGGAATCAGATAGAAAATGATTAGGGATACTCTCTTAGCATTGCACTTTCTAACTCTCAAGTAAAGTTTCCCACATTGTGGTTCTACCATCAAACTCTGACTAGTTTGATAACCCTTCTTCTAAGCACTTGTTCCTTTTCAATCTATAACCCTTCCTGGTTGCTCCATATAGGTTACGTCTGGTTGCATGTCTATGCGTTCATATGCCCATATTTGTCTGGTATCTGAATTACACTTCCTTAACATTGATACGTGGAACACGTTATGAACTTGCTACATGTTCGGGGGTAGGGCTAGCTCATATGCTAACTTCCCAATACGTCTTAATATATCCAAGGGTCCAACAATTCGTGGGCTTAGCTTTCCTTTCTTTTTGAACCTCATCCATCATTTCCAAGGGAATACCTATAACATCACTAGGTCCCCTACTTCCTACTCTTTGTCATTTCGTGTCAAATCAACATACTTCGTGTGTCCATCTTGGACTACTACCAGCCGGCCTCTCATTAGATCTATTATATCCTTGGTCCTTTGGACCACTGCTGGTCCGAGCATCTTGCGCTCTGCAGCTTCATCCTAATATAAGGGAGATCGACATCGTGCTCCTTCAAGGATCTCATAAGGCGACATCTCGATACTGACATACGATCTATTGTCGTAAGAAAACTTAATCCGTGCTAAGTGACCATTCCAAATTCTTTCAAGTCTATTGCACAGACTCTCATCATAGCTTCTAGCATTATAGCTTTTACTTCTCAATACCCATTCTTTTCCAGTTCATAATCATTACTATCTTCCGTTCCTAATATTATACTGGTTATACTTTGCTCGTTAGTGTTTTATAACCTTTTAATAACCACGTCAACCTTAGTATCACGAACGTGTTAGATTCGGAATACCACCGCACTGATACTACTCCTTTCTAGCTGCTTCTATCTTTGAAAGCTTGATCCATTTTATAGAAGTAAAAGAATTTATTGAGAGATCACTATGATCATGAACACTTGTTATATCGCATAGTTAGTACAGAAGGTGGCCAGCCTTTAGTACTTGACAAGCAATTAAAGAACATGTGGTATCCTACTAGGCTTCTATCACACAGATAGATAGTCATTCGGCAATACCTCCCCTTCTAGAAGGGTTGTTCTTCTCAGCTTACATGGAATGAAAAGAAGAGAAAAGAACGAACGGAAGAGAATTGTATATATGTAAAAAATACTGCCACAAAATATCTGGCTTGGAATCTACCTCTGAACTATAGAGGTTTGTCATAGGAGAACAAATCATATACGTATATATATATATATATCTACATCAAGTATTATAGCATCGCAATTCATGTTCCTGAATCTTTCACTATTCCATCCATCATTCTATGGACCCTTGCTCTTGTTCGAGCTTATAAACAATCACCGTTGAAATTCGCTCGACGGCAAACATTGAATCTGGGATTTCATTCTAGACATCATCGTTACTAGAATTCTATGATTGCACTGCCTTCCTCGTATAGTAATACGACTCTCTATTCATAAGAAGGAATAAATATTCAATAGGTAGATAATCGACTTAATTAGTCTATCAATGATAACTTGTACACCACCGCGACCCGATTAGTGGTACTCAATCTCAACATCCATCCCAATACAACTCTCACGGTCGTAAGTAATCGGCTCATTACTCGCAGAATCATTCCTGCATTACTATGGTCCACCGTTGACCTACTGTAGTCATTCGTTTTCCATGAAGTCTTAATAGCTAACCATACGGAGTCCATACATATCGTATCGAATTCTTCTAAGGAGGTAACATGATCACCGTTCATGATTCATGAAGAACACTCCTGATCCTGACGTACATTCATGACATGAAGCAGATAAAATTACAGAAGAGTTTCAATGAAAACAACGATAGCAGGTTAATACCATTATTAACCATATGCCTTTATTAGGAGACATGCATCTCAAAGGTTCATTTAGTCATTTCGTAACATGGTCCTGGCTTATCTCAAGATAGTAACTTCTAAGATAGATAGCCCGCTCATGGTGATTACACGAATTAAACCTTTACCAAACTACTATTACGGTTGAGTATTGCACAGTCATCAGAAGGAATGTCAATCTTCCGAACCGTAATACAACCTTTCCGGCTTCAACTATCATCACTGTATTCCTCTTGCACGAGCGCCTATAATTATCCTCTTATATTTAAAGTGTCGTCCACCTCTTTGGCCTTTCCTGATAGTAAAATTTCCTTACAATCAATGTCTTTTAAATGATCTTCAACTAAATTTTCTACCTCATTTCCAATCACTGCTTGTGTGAAAATGCTCTTCCTTACGCTTTGGTAAAAAAAATATATCACCATTTTTTTCCATAAGTTATTGCCTCGGTCTTTTAGATTTTAACATTGTCACGACTGACTCTCGTTCATACTTCGGACGTCTCTTATCTTGGGTCCTACTTGTTTTCACCAATCTCGACCCTTATTGGGTCGATCTATAGTTTCTTATGGTTCAACATGTGCCCACCTGACATTTTTATAATTACGTCATATTTCCTTTATCAAAATTTCTATTCTTCAGAACTTTGAATATTACATTTCTCCTTGTAAAACCTCTAAGGTTATCCTTGAATTGTTCCTCCTGTATTCCCTAGATACTAGGCATGTCAAAATGCCATTTTTTTTTGCTAAATTATGTATATATCAACAACCAAAAAGGAAACAGAAGGGATCTACCCTATGTTCTATGACAGGCCATAGAGAAACTATCTATAACCAATCTAAACAAAGATTGAAGATAGAAAGCAACACAAGCAAAGCAACCAAAAAACAGCCACAACCAACTATTATAGTCTAGTACAAATAATTAAATCTGGTCTGGCATCTAGCAATTTAGAGATATAAGTCGAGCCAGCAAGTCTAGCAATCAGATCTTTTTTAATTCCAGTGAGCAGTTTTCCCGAACCAAAAACTCCAGAATTGTGCGCTCTAGCATTACGTTCACGCCAGATATGGTAGCAGAAAATTTAAGCACTGCAGAGAGCCACTATGCTCTTAGTTTGATCCTGAAGGTCAATCAGGTAAGAGATAAAGGTGTTCCAATCTTCCCCCTGAACAACAATGCCTAGATCAGACATTAACGCACGAAGAACCCAACTGCTATAAGGACAATGAAGAAATATATGCGAGTCTGTTTCTCGGGCACATATGCACAGGAAGCATTGCTGAGAGTCTACCATGCCAAAGCGATGGAGACGAGCTAAAGTGTAAAGACGGCCGTGGCATGACACCCATTGGTGATGGGCATAGCGATTCACACGCAGCTTATAACGACTCGTATATTTTTGAATCATTTAATTATATAATTATGGAAATTATTAAATAAATAAAATATGTGTGTGGGTGTTGACCGCTATGTGTTGTTTGATTATTATCCATATGTGATTTATGGGTACCGGGTTGTCCGCGCAATTAATTATGGGATCATATTGAACTGTTTTCACTTTCAAAAATGGATTTAGTGCAAATTTATTAGCATAAATTTTGGGAATATTTTTAAAATTGTTTTTATGATTTAATAATTACAATAATTATTTTTAGGATTTTATAAAATTGAGAAATCAATATTTTATTAATTATTTATCCTTAAATGATCTTCTGATTACTTTTATTTGTAAAATACATATTTAACTCTAGAATTCTTCAAAAATTATAAAATTCATATTTATTTAAGTTAAAAATATTTCGAGAATTTTAAAATTATTTTGGAAATTTTCGGGATTAATTTCACCCGCGCGTTGTTTTGGTTATTTGTTAAAAGCGGGTATAAAGTGTGTTTTAGAAATTGTCTTAACATTTCAAAATTTATGTTTTTATAAACTTCGGAATATTTATAACATTTATAGACTATTTTTGTGATTTTCTGCATTTATTTTAAGTGCAGCTTGGTTCATTAATTGTTAAATGCAGGAATAAGTGGTGTTTCAGAATTTATTTAAAAATTATGAGGTTTATATTTTATCAGTATTTAAGTACTCCGATAACTTTGGTATTTTAATTATATTTCTCTGTTGAGTTTTCAATCGTATTTTACTCGTTAAATTTAGAAAGAAATCGAGTTAAAATTTAATTCTGAGAAGATCAGGGGTACGTGTCCAGTTCTTATAAAAAGAAAAGGACACGTATCAAATTTCAGAGACACGTGGCGATTGATGTTGGGTAACAAGAGGGATAAACAGAACAAAACACACACATCTTTCACTTTGGGGGTTTGTTGCTCTCTCTCTTTCGCGTTAATCTCTCTCTGAATTTTGTCTCTCTCAAACGAATAACTTCCCTATGTTGGCTTTATCTCGGCTTCATCTCTGTCCTCCCTGCTTCGATTCACGGATGCTCCTTAAATTCCGTTTCCGGGGAGCCGCCATTTTATTCCGGCGAGTCTTGGTGGTCTCGGCTGATTTTGTTTTATTTCTATATACACGTATGTATATATGTGTGTATATCAGTGTGTGTTTCATGTTGGGTGTGTGATGTGTGTTCGGTGTTGTGTGCAGGCGGCGGTGCCATTGTGCGGCCGCCGTATAACCGCTTTGCTACTGGTTCCTTCCGTCCTGTTCTGCGTAACTTTGTTCAATTGTTGATTTGGTGTGCGTGATTACACGCGCTGGTTGTGAGAATTTTTACTGATTATATTATTTTCTGCAGGAAATGATTTAATTAAATTCGTGAAATAAAAATGATTTCTGTGCGAAAATTTATAAAAGCTAATCGGTGGAATTTATTTGGAAACCCGACACGTATTGGGCACCAATAAATTTTACTGCAGTTGACGGTGAACTTCGGTGAGTCGACGGTGGACGATGATGAATTTATTCTGAGTCCTAATTTTTCATAAATAAATCAACTGATTCGTAAAAAAAATTTTGAAACAAGAATTTGATTTTACATTAAGTCAAGTACGTAGTTTAGTTGACAAATTGTGATTGGATTGATTGTTGGGTTAAACTGAGGATTTGAATTGTGGTTATTATGAATTGGATTGTCGTTATTGAATTGACGTCGATTGATGTTTCGACGGGTAGTCCGATAAACAAAGGGGACGCTGCCCGATTTCCGGGAAAATCGAACTACGGAAATACGGGAGCGTATCTGAGGATTATCGGGACATCGAGCGAGTAAAAGTAAATACATATACGTATGTTTTATACAGAACCTGATTGTATGTTATGTTGTATGTTTTGACCAGAACACAGTAACCCTAATTTCGTAAAATGACGAGTATACGTATTTTCTGAAAATAAACACTGGATCGATTTCGAGGATGTGAACCCTAATTGTTTTCTGTGTTATTCTAATATGAATAATTACGAGTCGGGTTTGAATATCGTTGGGTAAGAATTAGTATCGAGGATATGTCAAGCATACCTAAACGTCTAACGTAGGGTATTTCGACCCTGTAGGTTATAGTCGGGAACCTGAAAGCGGGCGATGGACTAAAGATAACATAGTGGTCAGTCGACAAGCTCAGTAGAGTTTCAACAGAAAGACCTGAGTGTCTAAGTCGAATCCAATGGGATCTAATGGTTGAACGTTAGAACCTGAGCAGCAGAGTCGGCTCAGAGTTGATCAGTAATAGTTGTAAAGCCTTGTAAGGCAAGTATTTCTGAACTTTTCTTCAAAATATATTACCAATGTTTTCGAACTGTTTCATAACATGTTACTATTATTAAACATAACTCCTGTTTTATAATGCATATGCTTCAAACTATTTACCCTTAAACCCTGATTCTTTCTTAATCTTGAGCCGTAGGCCTTATTCTTTGCAAACCGTCCTTTGTTGATCCTCAGACACCAAACCATACAAATATAGTACTACTCTTCAAAGATATAACTACCAAACACCAAACACTGAAAGAGAATGATTTGAAAACACAAAAACTTTTATACACCAATCATTCTTATAACATCAAAGAACCATATCCTGAAAAATCATTACTGGTCTGATACATGACCCTTGTACAAACTGAAAATCGTTTCTTATACATACCCTGATATACCCTTGAGATATCAATGAGTTTCCTTACGTTTTTATGCAAATGTTTAACCATCGTCGATTATGATCTTGTTCTATTGAATCATATTGTTATCATATTGAACTGCTTTAGGATTGGATAGTTTTTCTATATGTGGACCAGATTCGTGGTCAGACCATACCAATGGTCAAGTTAGGCCAATGTGTGCCTTGGATCCAGTAATTAGAGCAGTAATGTGTGCTTGCTCGGGGTTAGTGCGTGACTGATCAGCAGCTTAACCTTGTTTTTTTTGTTAAAAACTTAAAATAAATATCCAATTCTAATGGTTAGTTAAAAAGAAACTTGATTCCTTTGAATCATCTCATTTAATCATTGTTTAACCTCAGTTATCACTATTATGACTTGCTGAGCTAGTTAGCTCACCCTTGCGATTCTTTTATATATTTTACAGTTGAAAAAATATGGATGATAGTGAAGTTCCTCAGTCCAAAGTGCGGGCTAAGGTTCCAGTTGAGTTGAATCGAGCTAGCAGAAGCTTCATGCGGTAAAGAGATAGTCAGATTGTAAGAATGATTTTATTATCAATTGTAAGTTAAATTGGTTGGGATTTGGTACGTTGTAATAAAGGTTAAGATTGTGGCTTGTTTTCATACTTTAACCTGTTGCGATCCGTGGTTATGTAAAGGAGGGTCATTGCAAATAATATTTCATATACAGGTTATATTTTGTTTATGTGTTGTGGACCCCAAACTTCTGACCCGGGTTTGGAGGGCGCCACAGGTTGGTATCAGAGCTACAGGTTATAAGTCACTGAAACAAGCCTAGATTATCGGGATTGGGTAGAGGGTTAGGATTAGGAATAGGAAATATAAAGATAAGACGTTGTGAGGTTGAGTGCGATTATATAGTGGGTCTCCGGCACGGTTCGTGTTGTGATTTGAGATTCTTAACTCGCGACGTGATTCCCAGACAACGACAATGGCAGATCTTGATTTCCCGGTGTCATTTGATCATTTGGAGCTTTCCGTTCGAGGATCGTCATCTTCTCTCAGATTGGATTTGCACCTTGTTCCTCCACCAGCATTAATGGTATTACCTTCTGTTATAACGGTTGTACTTCTTCAAGCTATTCTACGCTAATTTTCCACCTCTTGATACGAGATTACCTATTCAAGAACCTCCATCTGTTTATTCTTGTTTCACTGGACATTCGACTGTGAGTGTATCTCTTTAGTTTACCCTACATCCTGTTCTATACCCCCAGTTTAGAACTTGTCTTCTGAAGCGATTGTACCTACGAGGATGGATTCGAGAGCTACAGTAAATGGTGAGCGCTTGAGTTATAAATAAAGGTGAGACGAAGTTTAGAGAGGAGATTTAAGTGTTTCAAAGGATAGCTGTTATCGGGTTAAAAGAAGTCATTAGTGACTAAGCCACCCGTGAATAATTATGGGATGAATTAGATGAATTTTGAAAGAGTTAGAGAGAAAGGTATAAATCTGGAATTTTTGGTGGAATTAAATGATGGTGCTATGATAAATGCGATATGTAAAGTAGTGATATGATGTGATACGGGTAAACTTTGTTCTATGAAATAGACTTATGGACTCTTGGATAGCCTGTTCTATTTAACTACTGCAACGATAATGTCGGGAGTATCACCAGTATGGGAGCCTTGATGTGACAACAATTGAAGTTTCATCGATTAAGGAAGCTAAGTGGACACGATGAAGAAGAAAAGGTAGATTGAAGCGAATGGACCTTTATATGATCGATCCATTAATTTGGTACCTTGTTATAGGTCGGAAGGACAACGACCAACTCATATAGTAATGACAACCAGGTTTGTGATTTTCCAAATTTTTTAAAAAAAAAACAAGCTTTCGAAAAAGATTTTTCTTTACAAAATTTCTAAAAGCCTTTTTGAATAAAATGATTTTTTTTAAACTTGGTTGTCAAGTTACTATTTGAGTTTCTTGTTTGTTAGAAAGCTCGGATTACCTGGAAGGATGCTGTTTCAGACTTAGTATTGCTAATTTCGAGAACGAAGTAACCTATGATTATGAAGTTGATTATTCCTAACAGTAAAGTGCAAGTATTGTTTGATAAAATTTACAACAGAATCAGCATATGGAGTAACTATACATTCAATTACTAGGACTATCAGAGTTCGGAGAATTCATTGATTTAACAGAAGCTGGAGCGTGATCGAAGAAGATTGGAAAAATTTCCAGACCTCTCTAAAAGCAGAATATTATTAACAAAGGATCGTTATGTCGAATGGTACGTGATTATTCTAAATTAAAAGAGGAATATCGAAGTTATCAGGTAGGAACACCATTATGATCGAATTGTTAAGGTATTATATGTGAAAGTGCGATGTTAAAGACGCAAAATTTAGCGAGTAAGAATTCATTATAATGTTTGGTTGCGAAGATATTTCAGCGGACTTTCTAAAGTTGTTATATGACGCAATTGGGATATGATCAAACAAGCTCGAAAAGTGAATACAAATGAAATATGGATGGTAACCAATGGTATCGTTCTTGTCTTCAATATTACTGCGTACATTCCTTCTCAATTCCTAAAAATGTATGAACTTCTTTTCTCCAATGAACTCTTTTCTATGATATCGAAAAAGAGGATATTCTATTCCTTTCAAATTTATTTGCTTCCCTCAAGTTTTGCCTTCTGGTTGGGACAAACAGTGTTATGGTGAGACACTTTGTCAGAATGATGAAGAGTCGGGTGGGACGCCACCTAATCATGTGTTGTATGCCATATGGTACAAAAGACTGGCCATCTGAAGTACCAATGTGGTTATCTCATTCATATTCAAATCCTTACTTCTTCTTTCTTTTCAACTCTAATTTTTTTTTGAATTTTGAATCCTTCTGGTTGTTTCGTTGTACTGTTGTTCTTTGAAAGAGCTTCTCTAACAGAAATCAACGTATTATGGACCAAGCGGGCAAAGTTCCATCTACCTTTCACGCATGGAAAGCAAACAAGAGCATATGACGAGAATTGCAAATCCCTAGTCCCAGTCAGGGATGCACTAAGAGTCAAGGGAATCTACCCCAATGAGGAATACGTCTCCGAGAACGAGAAATTGCGATTTTCCTGTGAAATATGTTATTCAGAATACGGATGCGGTAATGTGAATAATTATCGTGGATACTTTATGCGTTAAAGTATTGAAAGATGTGAGAGCCACTTGATTGTTTAGCTCCCAAGGTTTTGTTGATAAGATTGTGATTAAGGGACTAGCAAGTCAAGAATGTGTAGTTGTTAAATAAGTGGGTACCAATGGTGGAATTGAGATTTTTGGCAATAAGTTGTGAAGAATTGATATCATGAAAGATAAGAGGATTTGATATTATTCTAAGAAATGGATTAACTATTAAAGCGTGATGTCTAGACAGACTGTCGTGATGAAAAGATAATTTTGAGGACGCCAAATGAGAAGGTGATGAGGTTCAGAAAATAAAACAAAGTAACGAATTTATTAATGATAATTACGGTGATCAAGATATGAGCATTATGGTGATTATGGAATACATAAAAGTCGAAAGCAAACAAAGTTTGAAGATTTGATAGCAATTAAGGAGTTTCAAGATATGTTTTTGGATGAGTTATCAACATTTCCATCGGATATAGAAATTGAGTTCGTGATTGACTTAGCACCTGAAATAAAGCCAGTGTTCAAGGCCCCGCATAGAATGGCACCAGTTAAAGTGAAGGAGTTAGCAAAGTAAATGCAAGAAATGCTAGAAGAAGAAGCGATTAGACCTAGTGTACCCCATAAGGTGCACCGGTATTAAATGTTAATAAGAAAGATGGAAGTATGAGATTATGCGTCGACTAGCGAAAGCTCAACAAGTTTACTATCAAGAGCAAGTATCTGTTACCTTGACCCAATGATTTGTTTGATCAAACGAAGGAAGCAAAGTACTTTTATAAGATTGACTTAAGACTTGATATTTCACCAATTGAAGATTAGACCTATGAATATATCAAAGATAATTTTCAGAACTAAGTACTATTCTCGTATCGTCAATTGGATTAACCAATATACCAGTAATACTTGAACTAGATGGACAGAACCTTTAAGGAATATCTGGATAAGCTGTAGTTGTATTACTTAAAGTCAACGGAGGTCCATGCAAAGCATTAAATGATGACTGGGAAGTTGGAGAAGAAAGAAGTTGTATGAAATATAGTTTTTAGCATAAATAGTCAACGTGGAGAAGATCAAATGAGATTCAGCAGAAATTAAAGTTACTATGAATGAAAAGAGACCAGAAACACCAACAAAAGTAAGAAGTTTTACCATGGGCTGGTTACTATTGAAAATTTGTGCAAGATTTCTTGAAAATTGCAATATCTTGGACGAAGCTAACCAGGAAAAGTAAGAAGTTTATATGAAATGGAAAAAGGGTGAAGAAAGTTTTGCGGAGTTAAATGAAAGAATGGTTAAAAACACCTGCTTTATCACTTTAAAGGTATCAAGGAGATTTGGTAGTTTATAGTGATGCTTCTCATAAGGGAGTAGGATGTGTGTTGATGCAGAATAATAAAGTTATTGTATATATATATGCATCCAGACAACCGAAACCTCATGAGCAGAAGTATCCTACTCATACTTGGGACTAACAGTAACAATATTGGTTTTAAAAGATTGGGAAACATGATATATATGGAGAAAGGTGTAAGATCTATACGGACTATAAGAGTTTGAAGTATGAATTCACGAGGAAAAGCAAATGTAGAGGCAGGCGATAAGCAAAAAGGAGAGAATGAACGTAGAAACTATACCAGAAGAATTATCTATGGAATTTTAGAAGTTAGAGATGGAAGTCAGACATATAATTCCAAGGAAATAAGGATGGGTAGTATGACCTATCAGTTGAGGTTGTAAAGGAAAAGATAAGATGTCAGTAGAAGATAATGGATCACGATGTTAGTAGTTAGTAAGAGGAAATTTATGTGCCCAGGAAAAACAATCACGATATCCTTAGGTTTTCTTCCGGCACTTGGATGCTATGAGTAGAAGAATTAAGAAATGAGATCCCACAAGGAATTCACAATAGAAAGTATGGAATTTACTGCAGAAATGCCAAGACATACAAAAATACAAAAAAAATAGTGA
The DNA here is from genome assembly GCF_009905375.1 of Apium graveolens. NCBI lineage: Eukaryota > Viridiplantae > Streptophyta > Magnoliopsida > Apiales > Apiaceae > Apium > Apium graveolens. The sequence goes on from NC_133650.1 coordinate 55,854,490, forward strand.
TAACAAGGTATAAGAAGGAAATTTCAAGATGGATTAGGAAGTGTGGACATGTCAAAGAATCAAGAAGGAATATTGGAGGCCTGGTAGATAAGGCAGACCCAGGAAGTGGTTAACCAGAAGCGAATCGTAAAGTGTACCAGTGATGTTAAGGGAGAAAAAGGAATGAAAGTATGATAGTTAGTACTGATTATCGGGAGTTTAACAAAACAACGAATAAGAAGAAATGAGACCCTATAAAGAATTGGCTACATACGAGACCTAATTTAATAAATATGTTATATCTTGAGGATTAACTTAAGACCCGACCTGAAAATATATCAGAGGTTATGATTAAAGTGAGTTAAGGACATTGCAAGCTCGGATAATATTATGTGAAATAACAAGTGTATCAGGTGATTATAAGAAATTAAGGATCATGGTGTATAAGGAGTACTTAGATGAGTAAACTGTATTTATTGATAACATCCTCAGCTACGCAAGGAATAAGAAAGTCTACATGGAATGCCCAAGGATTTTTCTCCAAAGATCAGAAGGAAAGCAACTATACGTTGAGTCTTCAAAAATGAAATTTTGACTAAGGTTAACAAAGATTCTGAATTAACCCATTAACAACTACCTAAGCAAAGCCGTATGGTAATAGATGCCTTATGCTGACAGAAAGAATTGGATGTAATTAAGACCACCGAGGAGTTAATAGAAGAATTGGAAAGAGTGAAATCTGAAGTTCAAATACTTAAAGGTGATAATACGTGAATATATGAGATTAATTTTCAGCCTTAACTAATAAAAAGGAGTAAGAGATGTTTAAATGTTTGGAAACCAAGTTGAAAACGAGCACCGCCTATCATCCTTCAACGGAGAGTTAAAGTACGGAAGTGATGCAGGAAATGTAAGATATGTGGAGAAGTTGAGTTTTAAGGAAACACTGGAATGATCATTTATCAGCGATGTCAGCTTTGGAATGCCACTTTAGAAAGCTTCATGTGAACACAAGTGTAGTTCCCCATTTCTATTAAAATAAAGTGGGAGAAAGAAAGTTGTCAAATTCTAAGTTAAATCGGCACACCAAGAGCATAGTAAGATTGATTGAAGCAGCTCGCAGTAGACAAAGAAAGAAGGCGAAATTATATCGAGAGAGAATATGAGTATAGAAATAGGACCAGTAGTGTTAGTACAAGTTTCATCTTGAAAGAGACTGGATAAGTCTAAGTAGAAGGGACAGGTTAAGTCCTAAAATTAGAAAACCATTCTTAAAGTATTGATAAATATAGATAAAGTTGTTCATGAGTTGATGTTACCGTCACAACAGTGTGTACATATAATGTGTTTGGCCTGTCAAAGTTAAAGCAATAAATATTTGATTTGAATTAAGTGATTGATCAGAAGCCAATGGAGCTCTTGTCCAAGTTTGTTTTGCATATAGTGATCAATTCAAATTCTTGATCGTTAAAGGCGAGTCATTGGAAATGAGTGCATATCTATAGTGATTATATTTGAAAGCCTCGAGTAGAAGTGTCTACTTGGAAATTAGGGTCAAATATGCTTGACAAATATCCTCACTTGTTTAGTTAGATCAGATTCTGAGGACAGAATCCTTTTAAGGGGGGAGGATATAACGACTCGTGTAATTTTGAATCATTTAATTATATAATTATGGAAATTATTAAATAAATAAAATATGTGTGTGGGTGTTGACCGCTATGTGTTGTTTGATTATTATCCATATGTGATTTATGGGTACCGGGTTGTCCGCGCAATTAATTATGGGATCGTATTGAACTGTTTTCACTTTCAAAAATGGATTTAGTGCAAATTTATTTGCATAAATTTTGGGAATATTTTTATAATTTTGTTTTTATGATTTTATAATTACAATAATTATTTTTAGGATTTTATAAAATTGAGAAATCAATATTTTATTAATTACTTATCCTTAAATGATCTTTTGATTACTTTTATTTGTAAAATACATATTTAACTCTAGAATTCTTCAAAAATTATGAAATTCATATTTATTTAAGTTAAAATATTTCGAGAATTTTAAAATTATTTTGGAAATTTTCGGGATTAATTTCACCCGCGCGTTGTTTTGGTTATTTGTTAAAAGCGGGTATAAAGTGTATTTTAGAAATTGTCTTAACATTTCAAAATTTATATTTTTATAAACTTCGGAATATTTATAATATTTATAAACTATTTTTGTGATTTTCTGCATTTATTTTAAGTGCAGCTTGGTTCATTAATTGTTAAATACAGGAATAAGTGGTATTTCAGAATTTATTTAAAAATTATGAGGTTTATATTTTATCAGTATTTAAGTACTCCGATAACTTTGGTATTTTAACTATATTTCTCTGTTGAGTTTTCAATCGTATTTTACTCGTTAAATTTAGAAAGAAATCGAGTTAAAATTTAATTCCGAGAAGATCAGGGGTACGTGTCCAGTTCTTATAAAAAGAAAAGGACACGTATCAAATTTCAGAGACACATGGCGGTTGATGTTGGGTAACAAAAGGGATAAACAGAACAAAACACACACATCTTTCACTTTGGGGGTTTGTTGCTCTCTCTCTTTCGCGTTAATCTCTCTCTGAATTTTGTCTCTCTCTAACGAATAGCTTCCCTATGTTGGCTTTATCTCGGCTTCATCTCTGTACTCCCTGCTTCGATTCACGGATGCTCCTTAAATTCCATTTCCGGGGAGCCGCCGTTTTATTCCGACGAGTCTTGGTGGTCTCGGCTGATTTTGTTTTATTTCTATATACACGTATGTATATATGTGTGTATATCAGTGTGTGTTTCATGTTGGGTGTGTGATGTGTGTTCGGTGTTGTGTGCAGGTGGCGGTGCCATTGTGCGGCCGTCGTATAACCGCTTTGCTACTGGTTCCTTCCGTCCTGTTCTGCGTAACTTTGTTCAATTGTTGATTTGGTGTGCGTGATTACACGCGCTGGTTGTGAGAATTTTTACTGATTATATTATTTTCTGCAGGAAATGATTTAATTAAATTCGTGAAATAAAAATGATTTTTGTGCGAAAAATTATAAAAGCTAATCGGTGGAATTTATTTGGAAACCCGACACGTATCGGGCACCAATAAATTTTACCGCCGTCAACGGTGAACTTCGGTGAGTCGACGGTGGACGGTGATGAATTTATTCTGAGTCCTAATTTTTCATAAAATAAATCAACTGATTCGTAAAATTATTTTTGAAACAAGAATTTGATTTTACATTAAGTCAAGTACGTAGTTTAGTTGACAAATTGTGATTGGATTGATTGTTGGGTTAAACTGAGGATTGGAATTGTGGTTATTATGAATTGGATTGTCGTTATTGAATTGACGTCGATTGATGTTTCAATGGGTAGTCCGATAAACAAAGGGGACGCTGCCCGATTTCCGGGAAAATCGAACTACGGAAATACGGGAGCGTATCCGAGGATTATCGGGACGTCGAGCGAGTATAAGTAAATACATATACGTATCCTTTATACAGAACCTGATTGTATGTTGTGTTGTATGTTTTTACCAGAACACAGTAACCCTAATTTCGTAAAATGACGAGTATACGTATTTTCTGAAAATAAACACTGGATCGATTTCGAGGATGTGAACCCTAATTGTTTTCTGTGTTATTCTAATATGAATAATTATGAGTCGGGTTTGAATATCGTTGGGTAAGAATTAGTATCGAGGATATGTCAAGCATACCTAAACGTCTAACGTAGGGTATTTCGACCCTGTAGGTTATAGTCGGGAACCTGAAAGTGGGCGATGGACTAAAGATAACATAGTGGTCAGTCGACGAACTCAGTAGAGTTTTAACAGAAAGACCTGAGAGTCGAAGTCGAATCCAATGGGGTATAGTGGTTGAACGTTAGAACCTGAGGAGCAGAGTCGGCTCAGAGTTAATCATTAATAGTTGTAAAACCTAGTAAGGCAAGTATTTCTGAACTTTTCTTCAATATATATTACCAATGTTTTCGAACTGTTTCATAACATGTTACTATTATTAAACATAACTCCTGTTTTATAATGCATAGGCTTCAAACTATTTACCCTTAAACCCTGATTCTTTCTTAATCTTGAGCCGTAGGCCTTATTCTTTGCAAACCGTCCTTTGTTGATCCTCAGACACCAAACCATACAAATATAATACTACTCTTCAAAGATATAACTACCAAACACCAAACACTAAAATAGAATGATTTGAAAATACAAAAACTTTTATACACCAATCATTCTTATAACATCAAAGAACCATATCCTGAAAAATCATTATTGGTCTGATACCTGACCCTTGTACAAACTGAAAACCGTTTCTTATAGATACCCTGATATACCCTTGAGATATCCATGAGTTTCCTTACGTTTTTATGCAAATGTTTAACCATCGTCAATTATGATCTTGTTCTATTGAATCATAATGTTATCATATTGAACTGCTTTAGGATTGGATAGTTTTTCTATATGTGGACCAGATTCGTGGTCGGACTATACCAATGGTCAAGTTAGGCCAATGTGTGCCTTCGATCCAGTAATTAGAGCAGTGTTGTGTGCTTGCTCGGGGTTAGTGCGTGACCGATCAGCAGCCTAACCTTGTTTTTTTTTGTTTAAAACTAAAATGAATATCCAATTCTAATGGTTAGTTAAAAAGAAACTTGATTCCTTTGAATCATCTCATTTGATCATTGTTTAACCTCAGTTATCACTATTATGACTTACTGAGCTAGTTAGCTCACCCTTGCGATTCTTTTATATATTTTACAGTTGAAAAGAATATGGATGATAGTGAAGTTCCTCAGTCCAAAGTGCGGGCTAAGGTTCCAGTTGAGTTGAATCGAGCTAGCAGAAGCTTCATGCGGTAAAGAGATAGTCAGATTGTAAGAATGATTTTATTATCAATTGTAAGTTAAATTGGTTGGGATTTGGTACGTTGCAATAAAGGTTAAGATTGTGGCTTGTTTTCATACTTTAACCTATTGCGATCCATGGTTATGTAAAGCAGGGTCATTGCAAATAATATTTCATATACAGTTTATATTTTGTTTATGTGTTGTTAACCCCAAACTTCTGACCCGGGTTTGGAGGGCGCCACACAGCTTGTGCCAAACCCCTTTGTACCAGTGAACCTGCTCAGCTCTAAACCGAATGGAGTTCCATATATCCCATATTTTTGCCTTAGACGCATCAATACCTTCCCAAAGGAGTAAATTAGGACCTGCATGAATCGTTGGATAATCAAAAGTAGAGAGCCAATGAACCAACACAGGGTCTAGATGGTGACTGCAAGTGTTGGCTCTCGGGAGGTTCCAGGCTCCGTTACACATAATTGCACTGAGTTTGTCACAATGTTGCAATCCGCACTGAGAAATTATGGGAGAAACCACAGTGGCTGCTAAGCAATTGTTGTGCCACTAAGGGTCGAACCAAATAGAAATAGAATCACCATTTCCTATTTTGAAAGAAATAAACCGCATTGCCAAAGGACGGAGCTTCAGCACTTTTTTCCAAATCCAAGAGCAATCAGACGGGATTTTCGCTATCCAAAAATGCTTACCCTTTAAAACAGTTTTATTCACCCAAGTGGCCGAAAGAGAGGTGGAATTTGTAACTATTTTCAACAAGTGAGAAATAATCTGGGCTTTATTCCATTCAGACATATTTTTTAAGCCAAGACCTCCTTCCTCTCACGGGAGACACACAGTTTTCCAAGCAATTTTTGCACCACCTTTGTGGTTGATATTTCCACGCCATAAAAACTTCGTGAGGAGAGATTGAATATTGGCATGAACAGTGCCTGGCAAGAGGAAATGATTACACCGGAATGCCTGAAGAGCAGAAATAACTGATTTGATCAATAAAGTTCTTCCAGCCAAAGACAGAAGCTAATACTAGAACCATTGTCTATGTACTTCTGAAAAATTTCTCTACTGATCTTTAAAGATTGTTGTTACCTTAGTCCTTTCCCATTCATACTGTCAAAACTCATACTGTCCCTATTAAGGGCGAAATGCCAACCTTTATGCATTCCCCTATGATTCATCTCAAGTTATCGAGGTTCTATCCTTAATTCCACCTTTAAAAAGGTACATGCATCCTTCCATGGATAAATCAAGTCATATATCCTTCATAGCTTATCTTATTTAATCATTCCCACCTCGATAGTCTATACCTAATTTCACAATAGCATCCTTATTCAAGTTGAGGTCAATCCATATGGCCTCCAAAAGATGAAAATGGTTATCCGCTTTTCTTTCCTGATTTGGTAATGATCCCATGGATGTTGTGGAAGATATTGGTCGTGTTCAACGTGAACTTCTTCTTATAAATCCTTATTTATTTTTGTTGTTTATCTCAACAGTCATCTTAATGTTTGGATGTCTTTTGTACTTGATGTCTCCTTTTCTGGGTATCATGCCCCCGGTCTTACACTTCATATTCTTGAAGGTCACTTCCTTCATCCAATTTTCCTAATTTCTTACTTTCTTGTCTCTTTAGTCTATCCGCGTCTCATTGTTTATCCTTCGAATTATATCAAGGTTTCCTCGAATCCTCCCAACTTAAAGGGGATAAAATATAGGTATCTCTTATGCCTTCAACCATCAATTTTTAACTCATGGTGAATCACCCTCATCCTGACGATTACATACTTTTCTATTTCTATTGCTACGAGTCTTTAGGGTTTCCTCATACCCAACTCCCTTATCATTCCTCAAACTCTATTGCCTTTATATTCCTTTCCACTTCAGTTTCTTTTTATTTTTTTCTCTATTTAATTTCGTTTCTCTTACAAACATGTTATGAACCCACTAATCATTTACTTCAAACATCACGTCATTCTGGGATTCTTGTCCTCATAACGAATCTTGACAACTTTTACAACTTAGATTCATAATTCATCTCACTCATCCACCTTTGTTCTGGCTCTAAAGCTTTTACACTTCCTCCATAACCTTGAGAAGTACTTTCCCGAAAACAATTGACTGGACTTTAATCAGTTTATTATAACCTCTGGCTTCGTGCCTTTCTTGGTCTTTCACCAGCGGTGGCCTCTCTCTTAAGGGGGTATGTGACAAAAATAGTCTTTTGTGCTTCGTCAATCATTTAGAATATCAAATGATTCCTATATTTTAATATCCTCATTTTCCACTTCATTATGTTCCGGGTCCCTTATATCTTAATTGTGACCTCCCTGATTATCACATTCCGGGTTTGCCCCAAATCTTATTCTTCGAGGGGGCATAATGCTTGGAAAATTTTGGGAATCTCTTTATATTTGTCTTACTTACTTTGCTTAATTCTTTCCTCGTTTAGTCCTTACATGATCGTAACTTATGAATTCTCAAGTTCTATAAACTTCATGACACTCTTAAGTGCTGCTAGGGCAACTAACAATATGAACTTATCACAAACAAACTGATCTGAATTGAAAGGAACAAATATATACATAACCATTTGTTCGGGGGTACAACAACTGAACACATAAAAGAGAATTACATCATTTGGCCTGATCGCTTCTATCCCAAAAGTACTACCACAGATAATCATCAGGTCATTAAAAACTAATCATTCATAACTTAGGCTAATCCTCCAAAAGCGGTGCTGCATGAAATTTCTTGTCTGATTGTTCAAACTCTGCACACTATCATGGATCAGAAATGCGGGCACGCACGACATCCCTAACCTGCTCCATTAAGGCGGTGATGAGGTCTAAGATAGTTGCAAGTAGAGCTGGATCAATTTGACCCTCAAGATGGCCTCTAGCTGTAACACGGGTGGTAGCCTCAATCCTTTCCATGCTATAAGCTAATCCTGCCAGAAGTACCCCGCCCTCAATCCTTGGTGCAGTAAGTCGATCCAACATATCACTCCAAACATTACGGGCCTCAGATAGGCCACCCAAAGTCATATGATAATTGGCGATAAGAGAAGCCTGAACGGTAGCATCTAGCATTCCATGAGGTGCAGGTGGTGCAGACCCAGGAGATCCAAATAGGTAACCAAGCACGGTATCAGGTGACAATGGTGCAGGAGATAAAGGTGGCATCTCCTCAGTAGGTGTTGGGATCTGTACAGGGGAGGGAATAGGAATTGGTGGAACCTCATGGATGTCTACAGGAACCTCTGGAAGAGGGTCTGATACTGGTATAATTGTTGTCGTGGAAGGCCCCACTCCTTCTGCCCTCATTATCCTCTTTGCCCTTGGTAACTCTTCATCCTCTAGTGCCACCCTTGCGGCCATCCTAGCTCTGGTAGTCGCCCTGACTACGGTCATCAATTCCTCAGCGGTCCCCTCTCTATTCTCATCTGAACCCTCCACGAGATCCTCCTCAGCAGCAATCCCTTCTGGGATAACATCCTCAACTGCAACATTCCCAATATGAATCTCATCCGGTCCCTCATTAGGGTACTCTATTGGATTCACAATTTGATCTCCAACATGTAATAAAACATCCTCATGCTGATGCTCCTGAACCTCAGGGTTCGGTGCCCCCTGCCCTATATGATAACGAACTATGTTACTACCACGATATTTATAAGGGTTTCCATAAGGGTTTTAACTATCAGTACTACGTTAGGTAGCCCGACTATGAATTTGGCAAGAGTTTTTATTGTCTTAGTGAACTTATTATTTTAACGACGCATCATCTCTGAGGTTTATAACGCTTAGCTCTGATACCATTTCTGTAACACCCCCAAATCCGGGGTCGGGGATTCGGGTTGTCACGAGTTCCATTTCCCTTAATAATACTTAACTTTAACAATCAACCAACTACTGCGTACTGTGACCCCACAATATACACACACACACCACAAGTTATAGTCTGAGAGATGAATACCAAAAATAACACAAGTCATTTTATTCCACAATTATAAACCATTTCACCTCAAAAGGTTTTTTGAATAATTTACATATTCTTTGCCATTATTATAATTCATAATATACATAAGTCTGGTTCATCAATAGTTGAAATCCTAGCCTATTGGTAGTTCTTACCTCAGCTACGGCGGCATCAACGCTTCCAGAAAACTGCGGAATGTTTCATAACCGCTTGCGAATTGGAAGCTTGGTCCTGTTCATCTTTCCTATCTGTTGTTGTGTGATGAAAGAAGAAAGAAAGGGTGAGCAACAAGCCCACCGAAATAATATGTATAATAATTAACAATATATGAGAATTATCATAGTACTCATGAAAGTCTTGGTCAAGAAGAAATGAACCAAGCTGATATCTTAACGCGACCAAGTCACAAAATATTCAGTATATATATATACATATATACTTTTCACAATATTTGAAATCCTCTGACATGTATAATATACACAGAGTTCCAGTTTATAATTGTATAAAAATATTGTTGCAAGGTGATCTCATATATCTAACCTTGTCTCAACATTTTTCTAAAAATCTTTGACATGCACAAGATAATCATTTACTAGATATAAGTTTAAAAGATGAAGTTATGTTAGGTCACACACACTGTAGAGGGGGTGAATACAGTGTAAAATACAATCAAATCGAACTTTTAATATTTCAAGTAACAGAAAACAAACTTTATTGAAACAATAAACTCTGTTATAGTATGGAACTGTTACCTCTCAGTGATGAACAAATATCACGAGAGTTGCTAGGGTTACAATGAATAATCTTCTCGAATATGATAACACTTTTTGTGTAAACCCTATGTCTGTGTTTATATACTACACAGTTACAAGATAATCGCTAATTGATATGGAATATAATTCTGCTTCCTAAAATATATCAATCAGATATTTTTTCTTCCAAGTATTCCATTCTTCACGGAACTCCTTCTTCATGCATATCTCTTCTTATGTTTATCTCGATCTTCTTTCCTTTAATCAGCTACTATCCTTATCTGAACATACTTCAGCACTTAATTCTGATATCCATCTTCTGATGATTATCTCCTGATAATATAAGTACTGATATCCTTAAGTCCTGACTTCCAGTAAGTACTGATTTATCATGTTTAAGTAAGATCTGAAAACTTAACATAAATCATATTAGCCATGACATTATCAAATATATCTAACAATCTCCCCTAACTTGTAAATTAGCATAATATACAAGTTTAACAGATATTTGATGATGTCAAAAACATTAAGTACAAATGCATGAGATTTAGACTAGATAACTACAACTTACAGTCCATAAAGCTTTACCAATCTTTAACTTCTGATAAAAACTTCAGTCTATACAAATATCAGAATTTAAGCAGTTGTAGATCTTGACTTGGCTTCACTTTCTGATCTATCTGATGTCAGGAGTTGTTCTGAGATAGTTCTTCAACAAACATCTCTCAGCATATCTAAGTTCATCAATCATTCTCCTTTTAGCATCTTTAAGCTCTGCATTATCTTCACCAATTTGAAAGATTGCAGCCCTGAGATCATTAATCTTTGCTTTTCTAATATCCTGATCCAGTCTGATCAAATAAGCTTTATCAGACTCAAGAGTGAATTCCACAGCCCTGTAACCCAGAAAGGTAGTAATAATTTTAGCAGTGTTGGGCTTCATTTCAACTATATCACCCTTGTGATCTCTGTACTTTGGAACATATGTGCTGTCAGACTTAACAGAATAAAGTCTTTTCTGTCTCTGAATCTGATCCTTCAAATAGTTTGCAGCACTTCCTATCAATCTGTCACCCACTTGAAGTAAGAATAGTACATGCTCCAGTTCTTCAAAATACTTCAATGGAATGGCATTTTGCCTTATATGATAAACCCTACCATCTTTCATAAAGTACAACAAGATGTGTTCTTTCAAGTAGGTATGGTAAACCATTTGTACAGATTCCAGTTGATTCAATCTCTCAGGAGTTGCTCCAATACCTGGTTCACTCAAGGAAGTTGGATCATTGGTAGTGTTCTGTATTCTTCTTTCATCAGCACTTCCCAATCCAGTTTTATCTCTTGCTTCCTTTCCAGTAACTACTCTTGCTTCAAAACCACTTGCAGAAGTCTTCAAAGGTTGAGTCTGTTTTGCTTTAGTGAATCCTGGTAGGAGTGTCTTTGGTCTGTCTTCTGATATCAAGTTAACTTGAGCCATATCAGAGGTTAATTGCTTCTTTGAAATATCAGAACTTACTGTCTCTTGACTCTGAACAACTTGAGCCATGTCAGAGGTTGTTTTAAGAACTTTTCTTGAAGTCAGAGCAAGATCATCCTTTTTATCAGTGATTTCTTCATTCTCAGGAGGCACATAAACCTTGATAGGTTCACCAACCTTTTCTTTACCCTTGGATCTTGGATCTATCTGCGGTTGTGATTTAGCCAATGTTGCTTCAGTATATGTCCTTTCTTTTATCACAATGCCTTTGAGTTTTGGAAGTGTCTTTTTACCAGAAGCTTCAGATTTAGATGTGACTTTTTCTGATTTAAGTCTGACTTCTTCTTCCATTAAATTCTCCAAGTCCATTCCTGGATTTTCCTGAAGAAATAACTGTCTTGACATTTCTTCATCAAGATCTAAAAGTTCATCAGAACTTATCCTTTTACCAGCATCAGAACTTGTCCTTTGACTTGTGATTTCAGCTTTTCTTGATGAGAAACCTCTACCTTGACTATGACCTCTACCCATTCCAGGGTTTCCTTGATCATCCTTTTCATCATCCTTCCCTTTCAGTGTCTTGTCAGTCTTGCATTTGGACTTAATTACTTTCTCCCCCTTTTTGGCATCAGCAGGTAGTAGAAGAGAGACAAGCAATTCCACTGAGGCTTGGATTTCAGTAAGTTGAGATTGCTGAGAAGCTTGATTTTTCAGAATATCATCAATCTGAGCTTGTTGTGTTTCTTGAGTCTTCTCAATATAAGCAATCTTGTCAAAGGTAGGTTGGAAGAACTTTTTCTTATCAATCTTGTGAACTTGTTCTTGCTTCATTAGTTCTTCCCTTAAGAGATGTAACTCTGCATGAGTATGTGAATGAAGACCTTGTAAATGTTTAGTACTCAATGCAGTAACTCTAAGCTGTGTTTTGAAATCATCAGTATTTAACATCTCATCAGCTTTTGTCAATTGCTCAGCCAGATTCTGTGCAGAAGGAGCACAGGTGACTGAGTTCCATTCCTTAGTCCACTCCTGTCCTGCAGGAGTTTCACTCCAAGGTACTGGTGCTTCTCTTGTAACAAACTTCTTAACAAGTTTAGATTTAAGAATGGTTTGTTGAGGAGCATGTTCTGAAGGACCTGCTGCATTAGCATCTGCTTGTAGAGCAGCATCAACAGTATCTCCAGCATTTGCAGCATCAGAACTTACAGAATCAGTATCTTCTGATAAAACAACAGTGTGAGTAGCAATGGAGGCTTCAGTATCCTCTAATTGCTGATCTGGTTCTAAGTTCTGATCAACAACCATATCCTGATGCTCACCGAAATTCTGATCATCAGTATCTAGATGCAGAGAAGGTGTAGTAGATAACTCTGGAGTTTGAACAGCATCAGTAACAGGTGTTGTTGAAGGATTAGTTGTTGTTGGAGCTTCTAAGAGAATTACTTCAGGCACAACCAAGGTCTGAATATCAATATCAGCACTTGTGCCTGGATCAACAGGAGATAAAGATTTTTGAACAGGAGATATAGATGGTGTGGTGGCCTTTTCAGTAACAGCTTTCTGAGTTGGAGTTGATGGAGAAGTAGAGACTGGAGTAGATTCCTTTTCTTATGAGATCAGAGATTCCTGCTCCCCTTCCTTAGCTGCTGCTTCTTCATCATTTGAAACTGGCCTATTTGCCCTCTATTTCTTGTATCTCTTTGTAGATATGGATTCCTTGGGAGTTTCAGGAACAGTCATTCTTCTAAGCCTCTTGAGAAGCCTAGATCCCCCAATTCCAGAATCCTTCTGAGAAGTCACTTTCTCAGCTACTTTAACAACAGGTTCTGAAGAAGGAACCTGTTCCTCAGTAGCAGATTCATCTCTCAAAGCAATCTTCCTTCTCTTTGGAGGTGTATGAGGAACAGTCTTTGTCATCTTTGGCTTGGAAGATGAAGGGTTCACAAGAGGTTCTGAGGATGAGGGTTGAACTGTCTGTGAAGTTGAGAGATATGATCTAAGATATTGCCTTAGTATAGGTTGAGTAGTATGGGTGGTAGGTGCTGATGTGTGTTATGGTATTTGGGAGGTTGTTGTTGGTTGGACATCAGGATAAACAGATCTACAAGTATCAGGATCAGCATTTACTAAGATCTATTTTACAGACTGAGGAATCTGTAAAGGTCTAACCACTGGTTTCTTAGTGTCAGCATTTACCAGGTCATTAAAGTATCGTTTTGCAACTTTAAAAGGTGGAGTTGAGGTACTAATTAGTTGAGGTTCATCTGTACAAAAAGTATATATAAGTTGACAGAATCTAGCAAAGTAGATAACATTCCTATCCTCTGTCATCATATCCCCAATAAAACCAATTATAGCCGTTGCAAAATCAAAATGAGTTTGGTTTATAATGGCATACCCGATGTGCTGACTCATTATGGGGATGGCATCAAAATTCGAACACTTGTTCCCAAAAGCTTTAGTGATGCAGTCGAAGAAGAAGCTCCATTCCCTCCTGATATGAGCCCGTTTCAACTGCCCAAGCTTTGCCAAACTATGTTCATATCCCAAACTGGCCATTAACTCCTGAAGAGCGGATTCCTCTAGAATTGAAAAAGTACATCCTTCTGGGAGATGTAGAGCCTTACGTATTGTACCAGGAGTGACTGTATATGAAGAATCACCCACTTCGAAAACAATACTAGGAGTACCATTTGGACCACCATTATCAATGTTTCCAGTCCTCCAAAGTGTCAAAACTTGTTGATTTGAGAAGACGGAAGGTTGGGTCAACGCATACCCGATTTCACTACGTGCAAGAAGATCTTGCACAAAATGCAATTTAGATGGAGCTTCAGCATTATCAAGAATAGCAGCATAATTATTTGGAACAAATTTAGCTCCATCAATGATTAAATCCTTTGGTGCCATGAAATTAATCGAGATGTGTAAGTGCCTGTTAGGTGTTTGATAGAATGTCTATATGAAAAACCAACGTTAGAAGAAGTAAGAGAGTAAAAACAAATAGAGAGAAAAAGTGTGAAAGGAAATAAAAGATTAAAAAATCCTCTTCTGTCTTACTTATACCCTAAAAAAATGTAACAGTTGGACACCTGTCAGACATGCAGTAATAACGGATAGTTACTGGGCTCGAGAAAACAGTAATCATTACTTACCCACTTGCAGTTTTTCAAGGAAAAACCGTTCCACTTACCCAGTTATTCCATTAATCAAGGTGAAACAGTTTTAATTCAAAATTGAAACCGTTGGACACCTGTTTAATTATTTATCACTGCAACATCAATTTTCTGAAAAAAAATCAAGTGAAAATGACCATAATAAATCAGATGAGCAAGTACTGATAAAACAAAATCAGAACTTAAGTTAGAACAGAATTTATATGGTCATCAGAATATATATCAGGATTTATCAATGCATTACAAAATATCTCAGAGACAAGATCTTGAAACAAAAATAAATTTCATTAATATATCAAGAGAATACATTCATGAAATTTAAATTACATCAGAACTTGTACAAGATTTCCCTAAGCTGCTAAACCTAACGTTAACAGCCTTTGTCCTAGCTCAAGAAGTAGGGCAAGGATGATGATGAAGAAAAATAGGAAGAAGAAAATAAATCATTTCTTCTTCCTACTCTCGACAAACAGAATAGCGAGTCGTATGATTCGCTCTTGCTGGCGGAGAGCTTCCAGCCTTTCCTCCTTCAATCGCTCCAGATGGTGATGGTAATCCATATAGAAGAACAGGAGGTGGGTGAGTACCTCCTGTGGAACGGAGTCCCATATCTCATCAGGAATGGCAGTAACGTGCCATTCCTGCTGCCAATCAGCACAGCTCAGCTCCATGTTGAAAGTTTCGTAGTTCAAAAACATATTGTATCTGACCATGGTGTTTTTGATATAAAAAGTATGAAGGTGAGTTTGTGAGAAAAGATTTGATGGGAAGGCTGATGTGAAGTGGTTGTTTATATAAGCAAAAGAATGCCAGGAGACGCAAAGAAATTTAATGCTTATAGGTGGAATTAATTCTACCTCATCTCCCCAGACTTGGAAAAAGAAAAACATTCATTGGAAAGAGAAAACATGGTTTAATGCGCACAAGAAGCAAGTAAAAGTTGACTGTTCAAGTACGAGTACCACTATCCCTAACCATAGTGACTATTAATCTTCCACTTCAACATATTCAGGTTTAAACTGAGACTGTTAGGTCAAATTTTATCCACAAATAAGTCAAGTAAAGAATCAGACGTGAATATCAGAACTTAGACTTATATCAGAACTTAACAATCATCAGAACATAATCTCTTAACTCGAAAAATGAATGCCTATCTTAGTAAATCCTCACACAAATTCTGATTTATATTCTTCAGAACATAATCATCAGAACATGCAATCAAAACTTGTCCTCAGAATTTGTGCAATGTGACACAGTGACTGTTCATCTAAAATAACATAGATCACCACAGTGATTTTCATCATTCATATGGAGTGGTTAGTGTGTGCATTAAGCTAAATATCAGACAAAGAGTAAAGTCTGATTCACTTCAGTACATCTTAGAAATAAGGCATAACTAAAACTTTGCTAAAGAGCTGTCATTATCCTGAAACCTACTGTTGAATGAGTTCATGCTTGAGTCCACCTCAACTATTATGTGCTAATTTTGTGCATCTTTTTAAATTCCTTTTTACAGTGGCTTCTCAGTGTAAGTGAGTCACGACTGTTTTTCAGAATTTATGCTATTATCAGAGTATTTCTCCAGTAATCATAGAGTGTGAAAAGTCACCAAGAAAATATTTTATTTGCTTTTCTGATGCATATTACTTAATACCAGCAATGCACTTGGGTCTTCCCTTCCACATTTTTACTCTAGATCTCAAAGGAGTACCTGATTTTTAATCCTTGTATCGTTTTTTTTTATAAGTGAGGTTTATCAGCACTTAGTTCATTCAACAGATTTACTAGCATCAGAAGTTAACAGATGAGTAACATTATTCTAGTTTGTGACTTAGTAATAAGATAGATAAAGTAAACTCAACTAAGCTCAATTATCAGAATTTGCTTGTGTCAATAGATTTCCACAGAAATAATTACTTCTTACATGGGATCCCTTGTTTATTGAAGACTACTAGGTCAGTATTTAGCACAGTTATCCTCATAGGATTGAATAGTTACCTAAACAGACATATCACTATCAGAGTTTAGAAACATTGATCAGACAACAGTCAGTACTTAAACATATTTTTCATTTAAGCACAGAATACACAAAGAGATTGAATTCTGTAAATACTGATCATAAAGTCTGATGTAACAGAACAAAACTAAGCAGATTTAGAGAAAGAACCTGAAACCATTCTAAGTTCATTTACCAATCTTGTAAAAGTAGCTTCACACAATGGTTTTGTGAAGATATCTGTTAGTTGTTGATCTGTTGGAACAAAGTGCAATTCCACTGTACCTTCATCTACATGTTCCCTGATGAAGTGGTACCTGATGCTGATGTGCTTTGTCATAGAGTGTTTTACTGGATTAACTGTCATAGCAATAGAACTTTGATTATCACAGTAAATAGGGATTTTGAAATATGTTAACCCATAATCCAGTAACTGATTCTTCATCCAAAGAATCTGTGCACAACAACTTCCTGCAGCAATATATTCTGCTTCTGCAGTTGATGTGGAAATTGACTTTTGTTTCTTGCTAAACCAAGAAATCAATTTACCTCCAAGAAATTGGCAGCTTCCACTTGTGTTTTTTCTGTCAATTTTGCAACCTGCAAAATCTGCATCTGAGTAACCTATTAGTTTAAAATCTGATTCTCTGGGATATCATAATCCCAGATCAGCTGTTCCCTTAAGATATTTAAAAATTCTTTTCACAGCTGTTAAGTGAGGTTCTCTTGGATCTGCTTGAAATCTTGCACAAAGACAGGTAGCATACATGATATCAGGTCTACTAGCAGTTAGATAGAGTAGAGAGCCAATCATACCTCTGTAATCAGTAATATCTACTGATTTACCAGTATCCCTATCCAGTTTTGTTGCAGTGGCCATGTGAGTGGATGCACTTGAACAATCTTGCATTCCAAATTTCTTCAGCAAGTTTCTGGTGTACTTAGTTTGACAAATAAAAGTGCCTTCTTCATTTTGCTTGACTTGAAGGCCCAGAAAATAGCTAAGTTCCCCCATCATACTCATCTGATACCTTGACTGCATCAGTTTGGCAAACTTCTTGCAAAGTCTATCATTTGTAGACCCAAAAATGATATCATCAACATAAATCTGGACCAAAAGTAAGTCCTTTCCATGGTTGAGGTAGAACAGTGTTTTATCTATTGTTTCTCTGTTGAATCCACTTTCCAGAAGAAACTGAGCTAAAGTCTCATACCATGCTCTAGGAGCTTGCTTAAATCCATAAAGTGCTTTATCAAGCCTGTAGACATAATTTGGATGTTTGGAATCTACAAAGCCTGGAGGTTGTTCAACATATACTTCCTCCTCCAATTCTCCATTGAGAAAAGCACTTTTCACATCCATTTGAAAGACAGTAAACTTTTTGTGAGCAGCATAAGCTAAAAATATCCTTATGGCTTCTAACCTAGCAACTGGTGCAAATGTTTCATCATAATCAATTCCCTCTTGTTGAGAATATCCTTTTTCAACCAGCCTTGCCTTATTCCTTGTAATTATGCCATCACTGTCTGTTTTGTTTCTGAACACCCACTTTGTACCAACAACAGATCTATTCTTTGGTCTTGGCACTAGGGTCCAAACTTTGTTTCTTTTAAATTCATTTAACTCTTCCTGCATTGCTTGCACCCAATCAGCATCTTGAAGAGCTTCTTCCACTTTCTTTGGCTCAGTCTGAGAGAGAAAAGAATTATAAAGACATTCGTTTGAAGTACCTGTTCTAGTTCTGACACCTGCATCAGGATTTCCAATTATCAAATCAGGTGTATGTGATTTAGTCCACTTCCTTGCAGATGGAAGGTTTTCTCTAGAACTGGATGCTCCCCCATGATCCATGTTGTCTTTATTTTCATTTTCTGATGCTCCCCTGAAACTATGCTCTCTGAGTTGGATTCTTCAGAATTTAGATTTTCAGAAATATCAGAACTTGGCTTGTCAGAACTTGACGAATCAGAACTTGAAGAGCCAGATGTATGTTTTGATGCTTCTTGAGATGTGGTATGTTCTTGAGTATGCTCCCCCTGCATAGGTGCATCTTCCTTTGGCGTAGTCACCACAGTTTCAATAACATCAGAGTTTAATCCATCAGAGTTTACAGTATCAGAACTTAGACTGTCAGGATTTTCAGTATCAGAACTTGAGTCTTCATTTTCAAATCTCAGCTGATCATGATCAATAAAATCTTTAAGACCAGTAATATTCTTGTCATCAAAAGAGACATTGATAGATTCCATGATCACTCCTGTTCTCAAATTATAGACTCTGAAGGCTTTTGTGGAAAGTGGATATCCAACAAAGATTCCTTCATCAGCTTTTAGATCAAATTTAGATAGCTGTTCAGGATGAGTCTTGAGAACAAAACACTTGCATCCAAATACATGAAAGTACTTCAGATTTGGCTTCTTTTTCTTCACCATCTCATATGGTGTTTTTCCTTGCCTGTTAATGAGTGTTGCATTTTGAGTAAAACAAGCAGTCTGCACAGCTTCAGCCCAGAAATAGGTTAGAAGCTTTGCTTCTTCAAGCATTGTACGTGCAGCTTCAATGAGAGTTCTATTCTTCTTTTCAACAACTCCATTTTGTTGTGGAGTTCCAGGAGCAGAAAATTCCTGCTTAATTCCATGGTTTTTGCAGAACTCTTCCATTATCAAATTCTTGAACTCGGTGCCATTATCACTCTTTATGGTTTTCACAGAATCTTTGACCAATTTATCCAGATGTTTGACATGATCAATCAAGATAGATGCAGTTTCACTTTTTGTGTGCAAGAAATACACCCATGTGTATCTGGTGAACTCATCCACTATGACCAACGCATATTTCTTCTTTGTAATAGACATGACATTCACTGGACCAAATAGATCAACATGTAGTAGATGATAAGGCTCAAGAATTGATGATTCAGTCTTGCTCTTGAATGAAGATTTTCTTTATTTGGCCTTCTGACAAGAATCACAAAGGCCATCAGGAGCAAATACTGACTTTGGCAGTCCTCTCACAAGATCTTTCTTGACTAGTTCATTTATATTGTTGAAATTTAAATGAGAGAGTTTCTTGTGCCAATTCCAGCTTTCTTCAATTGATGCTCTACTCATCAGACAGATTACAGAACCATCAGTACTTGTTGAAAGCTTGGCTTCATAAATGTTACCACGCCTGTATCCTTTTAGAACAACTTTGCCTTTGGATTTACTCACAACTTCACAGTGTTCTTCAAAGAAATCTACATGATAACCTCTGTCACAGATTTGACTTATACTCAGCAGATTATGTTTAAGTCCTGAGACCAAAGCTACTTCTTTAATGATGACATTCCCAAGATTGATATTGCCATATCCCAATGTTTTTCTAATGTTGCCATCTCCATAAGAAACACTTGGGCCAGCTTTCTCCACAAAGTCTGATAACAGGGCTTTATTTCCAGTCATATGTCCTGGACATCCATTGTCCAGAACTAGAATATTTTTCCTGTTGCCCTGCAATCACAAAGACCACAAATGATTAGTTTTAAGGACCCAGACTTGCTTGGATCCTTTGGCCTTATCAAGTTTGTTAACATTTGCAGCGGATTTAGCATCAGAGTTTATGTTAACATTTTTCTTATCAGAAATTACACTATCAGACTTTGAATCAGAATTTTCACTAGAAGAAATAATGGAAACTTTCTTCAAAGAAGGTTTTAATTGATAATAATCATAGTACAAACTATGATATTCCTTACAAGTATAAATGGAATGCCATAAACTACCACAATGAAAACAAGGATTTTGTGGTTTATATCTAACAGACTAACTCTTAACTCCTGATTTTGAAGGTAAGGAGTTTATGTTCTTATTCTTCCTGCAAAAAGAAGCCAGATGGTTAGAACTTCCACAGTTATGACATGTTTTCCTAGGAGCATCAGGAACAGATTTATAATCATTGCTTTTATTCACACCTTCCTTTCCATTCCTATTTTTCCTAGGTGATTTTACCTTGTTTGCATTCTTAACATCTTTCAGCTTATGCTTAAGCTGCTTCTTAGTCATTAAGCCTATATTTACTTCAGTTGTCTTTTTCTGTTTTAGTTTGTCAGGAGTTAAACCCTCTTTAACTTCTGATTTATCATTATCAGACTTTACATTTACAAACTTAACAGGTTTTAACTTTGGCTTTTGCTTAACAACAGGCTTAATTTCTATAGTTCTTTTATCATTCTTATCCTCTCCATAACCTAAGCCCTCTTTCCAATTTTCACTACTTAGCAAATGTTGAGTTGTTCTGCCAGAGTTAGTCCAAGTCCTGATTATCTCTCTTTCCTTTTCTAACTCAGTTTTTAGAGATTCATTCATTTTTAGCACTTCATCCCTAACATAAAAAGCATCATCTCTATCCTTCTGAGTTTGATGGAACATAACTAACTCTTTTTCTAAGAAATCATTTCTTTTCTTAAAAGCAAGATTTTCAGAAGTTAATCTTTCACATGTTAAAGTTTGATCTCTATAACTAACAAACATGGTTTTAAGATATCTTCTCAACTCATTAATATCATCAGTATGAAAAGCATAAGTAGTCTGAGGTACCTTTGTTCCAGCAGCTTCAGAACTGCTCTCAGCACTTTCTTAATCAGCATTTTCCATCAAAGCATAGTTCTCCTCACTTTCAGAGTCTGAGGTGTCTGTCCAACTTTTCTTCTTTGTGACCAGAGCCTTGCCTTTGTCACCCTTCACTTTCTTGCAATCAGGAGATATGTGGCCTTTCTCACCACAGTTATAGCATTTGACATTAGTATAATCTCCTCTATCAGACTTTCCTCCTCTGCCCTCAGATCTTCTGAATTTTTTTTTATCAGAACTTGTGCCTTTCCTGGAAAACTTATTTCCCTTCCTGAACTTCCTGTATGCAATCTTTGTGATCCCTTTCACCATAAGAGCACACAGCTTCATCATCTCCTCATCAGCATCAGTCTCAGGCAAGCTTTCAGAATCTGAGTCATCATCACTTTCAGAACTTGATGACTCAGTATCAGACTTTGTGAAAAGAGCTTTACCCTTGTCTTTTCTTGAGGTAGCTGCCTTGGGGGATTCTTCTTCAGCCTTAAGAGCAACTGTCCTTGACTTTCCTCCTTTCCTCTTGCTTCTTTGTTCCATCTCAAGTTCATGAGTCTTGAGCATTCCATAAATTTCATCAAGAGTTGTTTCATCAAGACTATGGTTGTCTCTTATTGTTGTTGCCTTCAAATCCCAACATTCAGGAAGAGCTAACAGGAATTTAAGGTTTGAATCTTCAAGATCATACTCCTTATTAACCAGTGACAGATCATTCAAGAGTTTGACAAATCTATCATATAAATCAGTCAATGATTCATTAGCCTTTGAGTCAAAGTGTTCATACTCTTGAGTGAGTATTGTCTTCCTGTTCTTCTTAATTGTATCAGTTCCCTGACACTTTGTTTCCAGAGCATCCCATATCTCCTTTGCAGTCTTGCAGTTAATTACCCTGTTTGACATTACATTATCAATGGAACTATGCAGTAAGTGTCGTACCTTAGCATCCTTAGCAATTGATGCGATATCTTCAGCAGTATAATCACTCTTCTCCTTTGGTACGGTCTTTGCTGCTTCACCTGCAACTGCAACAGCGAGCTTGGTTGGTTTGTGAGGTCCTTCCTTGATTCTATCAAGATATTCTGGATCTGTAGCTTCCAGAAACATGGTCATCCTCACCTTCCATATGGCATATTCAGATGGTCTCAGTATGGGAACTCTGATGGTTTCATACCGACTTTGAATTTGTGTCTTTGGAGGTTCTTCAGTTTTGGTAGGCTTAGTTGGAGTTTTTGTGTCAGACATGATTGTGTTTGGATCTTTAACTGTATGTGCGTTAACAGATAGGCTCTGATACCACTTTTTAGGTAACACACACTGTAGAGGGGGTGAATACAGTGTAAAATACAATCAAATCGAACTTTTAATATTTCAAGTAATAGAAAACAAACTTTATTGTCTCAAAACAGCAACCTCGTTGCGTATGTAAAATACACCACTGAGCCGGATTCCTCAGGTTTTGAGCGAGTATTTAAATCCCCTTCGAAAGGAAGATCTTAAATATAAAAATGAGTTTTGGGATCCGCTCTAACTTTTAAAAAATCATTTTGAAGGCTCGAAAAAAATTTTAAAAATGTTTGGAGTAATGTTGATTTAATGAAATAAATCAGTCCTGATATATTAGAAAATATCTGAATATTATTATTTAAATAATATTCCCAAAAGGATAATCCTTATGAAAATATTTGAAGTAGAAGTTTTAAAACTCATACTTGAAATGAATAATAAATAACCAAAGATATACTTATACGAAAGTACGATCTTTATTTGAATAATCGAAAATAAGTTTGATTATCAAAACATCATTCTTTAATAAAATAAAAAATATTATTTAATAAATAAGCGGAGTCATAAGTCCTTGAATGAATATTCAAAATAATATTCATTAAATAAAATAAGCGGAGTCATAAGTCCTCGAATGAATATTCAAAATAATATTCATTAAATAAAATAAGCGGAGTCATAAGTCCCCGAATGAATATTCAAAATAATATTCATTAAATAAAATAAGCGGAGTCATAAGTCCACGAATGAATATTCAAAATAATATTCAATAAATAAAATAAAGTTATCGAATAAACCTTATTCGATTAATAGTTTTGAAAACTATAACTTTATATATATAAATATATATATATAATATACTCGGGAACATCGACTCCCGGTTTAGAAAATGTTCACCTTTGGGTCCCCTATACTAAGGGTATACGGAACTACTGCTTATCTCTAGCATAGGTATTATGCAGTTTATAAGCAATTGAATCAACAATTAGATATCAAGATTACGAAACAGACATGCATATATACCATATCACATGCTACAATATATCGCAAGATTTGCTAATAATAATCATGCACTTATCACAAGATAATGCATATACATATATTTACATCACAATAACAGTATAACGGGTAGAAAACTTGCCTGAGCGACTGGGGGTGGTAAAAGGCCTGGGACGAGCCTGGTAACCTATAAACAACATATAAGTTGGAATTAAACCAAAGTCGCTTAAGAATCTATACTTTAACCAACTAGACTCTAACGCTCGCTTTTGCGCTTAACGATTCACTTAAATCACTCGAGTACCCTCGGCTCCACCATTTTTAATAAATTAACCATTAAGGGTTTTAAGACGATTCTTTCGCGAGTACCCTACCAACTGCCTAATCCACTTAACATAATTGTTTCATACTCCAATTAGTCATTTAAGGGCCTTAACCAAGGTTTCAAAGTAAGGCGAGGGGTAATGGTTCGTTCGCGAAACGCCGCTACTTAAAACGGTCGTTTCTCCTAAACCGTACATCGGATTCAAGCGAACCACATATCAAAACGAAGCTCGTAACATGAACTATCTAATCATGGAATGGTCAAAACCTAACAGTGAGTTCACGGGTCCTGATGTTAAGAACAAAAGCAGTCTAAGGTAAATCGGGCATTACGACGTCTATGTTTACGCGATTGCCAATTTTGTACGACTCCAAATCAATCCACAATCAATCCCACCATCATTACTACAACCAAACTCCATCCATCCTCTACTACAACAGCCCCAATATCTCAAGATTTCCAATTTATATTACTCTCAATCATGAACTAAAAGCTTATACTTAAGTTCATTAACTAATAATCAAGATTTACCATTCCAAAAACATTACAAAACCAACCAATCTCTAAATTTTCAATAACCATGCTTCTCATGAACTATACTACTCATAACAAGCTCTAAACATGCGTACACACCCATTACATTAACCCATCATCTAAACATTATGAAATCCAAACCAACAAAACTTAAGATTAAGGGTTTGAGAAGTTATACCTTCCTTGGAGAGTGGAGAATCACTTAGGAAGCCTTAAGTAACCCCTAACTATCTCTACTAAGCTTGGATCTTGAAGAAAACATAAGAAAATACAAAGTTAATTTCTTGAAAATACTATTCACCAAGAACTTTGATGAATTGATTAGCTTAGTAAACCTTGGAATCTTGGCTTCAAACTCATAACAAAACTAAGTCATGAATTATGGAAGCTAAGGAAACAAACCTCTTAATTTTTGAAGGTGTGTAGCTTGAGTTTTGAAAATTTCTCCTTTGCTTTTCATGGAAAAGCTGAGAGCAAAGAATGAGGGGGGAGAAGATGATGTTTGCTTGGTTGCTTTCCCTTTTTGTTTTGTTAATTAACCTTTTACCATGGTAAAAAATGAATGGCTTAAAATCAACCAACAATTCCTTCCCTTTTTGGTCATGCTTATGTCATTATTCTATGTCATCTTGTTACACTTGTCCTTCTCTTGTTGGTGTGATGACATCATCATCCACTAACCCTTTTGATTAACTCCTAATCACTTGGCTAATGATCGCTGATCTGTTATACGGTTCGCTTAACTTTCGTTCTCGTTTATCGTTTGAGGGATCATACCCGGGATCTTATTACTTGGGTTCCCCTAAACCTTTCTCAATATATTATATTCCCTTTTATGATCCTCTCTTATAATCCTTGAATTTAAATCCTTTTAATCATGTTACCTTATACTTAATTCTTTCGGTATCTGGTGGATTTTCGGGAAAAATCAAAGTGTTCGGATTTGGATTCTGACGATCTTTACATACACTTATTTACTTTATGGAATACTAATATGATCTTAGAATTTCCATAACAGTACTCCTATATAGTGTGGTCTGATAATTTTCCTTAATCAGCATCATCAGCAAAAGTTACTATTCATCCGTGTTTTAAAAATTCCAAAAATTGGGGTTATTATTTTTACACTCAATTTTTAATTTCTCAAAATCAATAAACTGAGACTCAAGCACATTATTCCTCTCACTCAAAAACAAATTGTTATCTTTGATTTTAGCATTTTCTTTAATAAGAGACTTAAGTGTAACACGCAAATGATATAACTCTGTAGACATGTCATTAATGGCATCATTACACTCAGCTTTAGATAAATGTGCAAGGTTTGTAGTAATTACCTGATTGCTTGAGGAACTTGTTTCTGTCTCATCAGACTTGGCCATTAGGGCTAGATTGACATAGCTGACATCTTCATCTTCATCCAGACCATCTGCTGCCCAGTCATTTTCTTGTGTAATAAAAGCCCTTTCCTTTTGCTTGAGTAGATCAAAGTATTTTTGCTTATAATCCACAGACTCAAACTTTTTCTTACTGGAATCTGACTTCCTACACTCACTGGCAAAATGCCCTTCCAAGCCACATTTGAAACATTTGAATTTTGTTTTATCCACCATGTTTCTATTTGGCTTGGCTGCTCCAAAGTTCTTCTTGAACTTGAGCTTGGCAAATCTCCTGGAAAGAAATGCTAGGTGCTCATCAATGTCCTCCATGTCATCTTGGCTCAATGAATCTTCACTTTCTATTGCAAGCCCCTTGCCCTTGTTCTCACAGACCCTTGAAATTGATTCAACAGCTCCCATCTTCACTTCCTTCTCCTTTTCCAACTCAGCAACTAGTGCAATGGATCCTCCTTTCTTCTTTCCTCTCTCCATCCTTTCATCCTGCTCTATTTCAAGCTCATAGGTTTTCAGGATGCCATACAGTCTCTCCAAAGTAAACTCCTTATAATCTTGTGAGTTTCTTAGTGAGACTGTCATTGGTTTCCATTCCTTTGGAAGAGATCCAAGGAATTTCATATTGGAATCTTTATTTTGATAGACCCTTCCATGCAACTTTAGAGCATTTAGTAGTTTCTGAAACCTACTAAAGATGTCAGTGAGAGACTCACTTTCTTCATTATGGAAATGCTCATATTGCTGAATCAGGAGCTGCATCTTGTTTTCTCTAACTTGCTCAGTGCCATCACAGATGATCTGTATTGTATCCCAAACTTCCTTGGCAGTTTTGCAGTTGATAATGTTGTCAAACATATCTCCATCAACTCCATTAAACAGGATATTCATGGCCTTTTTATCCTTCCTGACTTGTTCAATGTCAGGATCATACCATTCATGCCTTGGCTTGGGGACTGATGGCTCGTTTCCTGTTGCAGCTCTCATTGGAACATGAGGGCCTCTTTCTATGCAGTCCACATAGGCCTCATCTTGAGAAAGCATATGGAGATGCATCTTTACCTTCCAATGATGGTAATTATCTTTATCCAGAAAAGGGATCCTGACTCCAACATCCTTCTTGTTCATCTTGCTGTATTGTTTTGATCTTTAAACTCTATGTAATTTAAGAGCTTGCTCTGATACCAATTGTTAGTCCCTTAACAATATGAAAAGAATTACAGAAGGGGGGTTGAATGGAATTCTTAAAATTTTTCTTGAAATAAAATGTTCTAACTCAAATATAAATATAAGTGTATTGATTAGCACAATGCGGAATAAAACTTAAGTGAATCAAAACACAAGTAATTAATAACAAGAGTCTTTAAAAACTTTCTGGTGGATTTGAATGATTCCACCAGAGATATATATTATATATCGAGAGAACCCTGTGTGCAAGAATGCTCACAGCTGCTTACAAATATTGAACTACTGAGAATACAGAGAAATGCTAAGAATTCTGCTTACAAATGTTTCTCTTGTTGTTTTCCCAGATTCTTGTTTTTATTTGTTACTTCTTGGTTTATATATCACCAAGATTATAAAGTAATAAGACAAGATAATAAGAACAAAAACTATCTAATCTATTACAATGCTACTTCATTACTCTATTCCAGCATATTTGAATATCTTCATAATAGCATGGAAATGGCAATATTTCTTTGTTCTCGAAAACCCAGTTGAATAGGCTACCACATTCCATTTGCATCCACTCGACGCATGTAATTGTGTTGTCACTGTCAAATGATGTTTTAATTCTTCATCCATCGGGTTCATGATCATCCGTCGAGATTGATCATCCGTCGAGATATTGATCATCCGTCAGATTGTCTATTTGATCATCCGTTGACTTCATTGTAGGTTATCCGTCGGGTAGTAAACTGGCACTTGACTTCATTTCACTTATGCAGAATTACAAGACATCAACTATGTACAATTAATCAACCTAGTCTGCATATCTAGTTAAAGTCAACATGACTCGAATACTACTTACAGAATCTACACAATGGTGAATGCAGAAATGTGCTACAGACTTATTGTTACATAAGCTACTCACTCAATGGATAATAAGACATCATCCGTCGGGACTATAATGAGTCATCCGTCGGGACTATAAATCTTCTCCGTCGAGTGCTACATTATTTCACTAAGTAAAATCTACTAAGGTGTTTTGTTCAAGTAATCATCAAGTACACACCATATACACAACATTAACCTCTAAAGACCGAGGAAATAACTTACGAAAAAATGGTGATTTTTTTTACTCACCAGATTTTAAGGAAAAACATCTTCACACAAACAGTGATTGGAAATGAGGTAGAAAATTTAGTTGGAGATCATTCAAAAGGCATTGATTATAAGGAACTATTACTATCAGGAAAGGCCAATGAGGTGGCCGACACTCTAACTATAAGTGAGCAATTATAGGCGCTCGTGCCAGAGGAATACAGTAATGATGGTTAAAGCCATGAAGGTTGTATTATGGTGTGAAAGATTGACATTCCTTCTGATGATTGTGCGATACTCAACCGTAATAATAGTTTGGTAAAGATTTAATTCATGAAGCGCTGTGAGCGGGCTACCTATCTTAGAAAGTCCTATCTTGAGATAAGCCAGGACCATGTTACGAAAGGACTAAATGAACCTTTGAGCTTCATGTCTCCTAATAAAGACATATGGTTAATAATGGTATTAGCCTGCTATCGTTGCTTTCATTGAAACTCTTCTGCAAATTTATCTGCTTCATGTCATGTATGTACATCAGGGTCAGGAGTGTTCTTCATGGATCACAAATGGTGATTATGCTACCTCCTTAGAAGATTTTGATACGGTGGGTATGGACTCCATATGATTAGCTATTAAGATTCCAAGGAAAACGAATGACTACATTAGGTCAGCGGTAGACCATAGTAATGCAGCAATGATTATGCGAGTAATGAGCCGATTACAACCATGAGAGTTGTATTGGAATGGATGTTGAGATTGAGAACAACTAATCGAGTCGTGGTGATGTATAAGTTATTAATGATAGGCCAACTAAGCCGAACATTTACCTATGATATATTTATTCCTTCTTATCGATAAAGAGTAGTATTACTATACGAAGAAGGTTGCGGTATAGAAATGGATTCTAGTAACGATGAGGTCTAGAATGAAAATCCAGATTCAATTTTCGTTGTCAAGGGAGTTTCAAGGGTGATTGTGTATAAGCTCGAGCAAGAGCATGGGTCCATAGAATGATGGACGGAATAGCAAAAATATTTAGGCATATGAAATACGATGCGCTAATACTTGATGTTGAGATATATACATACATATGTTTCATTCTCTTTTGATAAACCTTTATAGTTCAGAGGTAGATTCCAAGCCAAATATTTTGTGGTAGTATTTTTTTATATAACGCTCTTAAATTCGTTCTTTTTCTTTCTTCTTTTCATTTCGTGTAAACTGAGAAGAACAACCCTTCTAGAAGGGGGGTATTGCCGAATGACTATCTATCTGTGTGATAGAAGCCTAGTAGGATACCACATGTTATTTAATTGCTTTTCAAGTACTAAAGGCTGGCCACCTTCTGTACTAGCTATGCGATATAACAAGTGTTCATGATCATAGTGATCTCTCAATAAATTCTTTTACTTCTATATGAAGGACCAAGCTTTCGAAGATGGAAGCAGCTAGAGGTGAAGTGGTATCAGTACAGTGGTATTCCGAATCTAACGCGTTCGTGATACTAAGGTTGACGCGGTTATTAAAAGGTTATAGAATGCTAACAAGCAAAAGTGTAACCAGTATAATATTAGGTACGGAAGATAGTAACGATTATGAACTAGAAAAGAGTGGGTATTGAGAGGAAAAAGCTATAACACTAGAAGCTATGATGAGAGTCTGTGCAATAGACTTGAAAGAATTTGGAATGATCACTTAACGTGGATTAAGTTTTCTTTACAACAATGGATCGTATGTCAGTATCGAGATGTCACCTTATGAGATCCTTGAGGGAAGACAATGTCGATCTCCCTTATGTTAGGATGAAGTTGTAGAGCGCAAGATGCTCGGACCAGCAGTGGTCCAAAGGACCAAGGATATAATAGATCTAGTCAGAGGACGACTGGTAGTAGCCCAAGATGGACATAAGAAGTATGCTGATTTGACACGAAAGGACAAAGTGTATGAAGTAGGGGACCTAGTGCTGTTACAGGTATTCCCTTGGGAAGGATGGATGAGGTTTGGAAAGAAAGGAAAGCTAAGACCACGATTTGTTGGACCCTTGGATATATTAAGACGTATTAGGAAGTTATCAAATGAACTAGCCCTACCCCAAACCTGTAGCAAGTGTATATCGTGTTCCACGTATCAATGTTAAGGAAGTTTAATCCGAATATCGGACATATAGGAGAATGAGCGTATAGACATGCAACCAGACTTGACCTATATGGAGCAACCAGTGAGGGTTATGGATTGAAAGAAGCAAGTGCTTAGGAACATGGTTATCAAATTGGTCATAGTTTTATGGTAAAACCACAATGTGGGAAGAATTGACTTGAAAGTTAGAAATCGCAATGCTAGAAGAGTATCCCCAACTGTTTTCTATCTGATTCCGGGACGGAATCCTTTTAAGGAGGGGAGACTGTAATAACCCCAACTTTTGGAATTTTTGAAACAATGATGAATAGTAACTTTTGCTGATGATGATGATTAAGGAAAATTATTAGACCACACTATAAAGGAATACTGTTATGGAAATTCTAAGATCGTATTAGTATTCCATAAAGTAAATGAGTGTATGTAAAGGTCGTCGGAATCCAAATTCGAACACTTTGATTTTTCCCGAAAATCCACCAGATACCGAAAGAATTGAGTATAACGTAACATGATTAAAAGGATTTAAATTCAAGGATTATAAGCAAGTATCATTAAAGGACTATAAAATATGAAGAGAGGGTTAGGGAAGCCCAAGTAATAAGATCCCGGATATGATCTCTCAAACGATCAACGAGAACGAGAGTTAAGCGAACCGTAAAATAAATAAACGTCAGAGGGGCAAGGACATGCAATTAACATGAGAAGGAAGCTTCTAAGATAACCTAAAACATGTGGTTAGAAGCAAGGTGATATCATCACACCACAAGAATGAGACATGTGGCAAAGTAGTGATGCAAGTAATGACATAAGCAAGTGAAAACAAGATATTTAGCCAATAATTAAACACAACCATGCATTCTTTGCACAAATATTAAGGCAAGACAAGCAAGAGAAAGCTCTCCCATATTTCTTTCTTCTTCCATTCGACCTTTTCAAGAAATGAAGAAATAGATTTTCAAAACTCAAGCTCTAGGCCATGGAAAATTACAAGGTTTGTTTCCTTGGATCCTATATTTCATAACTTAATTATACCATGAGTTTAAGATCAAGATTCCATGGTTTTCTTAGCTAATCCACTCATAAAATATGATGATTAATAGTAGTGAATAGTAGTGAATAGTAGCTTACTTTGATTTTCTTGATTTTTATTAAAGCTTAAGGTTGATTAAGAAAAGATCAAGATTCCTAGAGGCTTGTTAGTGACTACCCACTCTCCAAGGAAGGTATAAACTCTTTGGATGATAATGGTTCTTAGATGAATGGTTTTAGTTTGTTTTTGATGGATGTTGGATTGTTGTTGAATTTGTGATGATTTGGTGTAGTTTAAACTTTGGAAATCGTTAGGTTATAGCCGTCGTAATGCCCGATTTTCTTTAAATTGTTTTTGATTAACTGTTGGACCCAAACACCCACTGCTATAAACTAACCACTTCCATTATTAGATAGGTTATGTTTTAAGCTTCGTTTTGATATGTCGTTCGCTTAGATCCGATTTATGGTTTAGGAGAAATGACCATTTTAAGTTACGGTGTTTCGTGAACGAATCTTTACCCCTCATCTAACTTTGAAACCTTGTTTAAGGCCCTTAAAAGACTAATTGGATTACGAACCAATTACGTAAGGTGGATTAGGCAGTTGGTAAAGTACTCGCGAAAGAGTCGCCTTAAAACTCGTAACGGTTAATTTTATAAAAATGGTGGAGCCGAGGTTATTCAAGCGACTTATGTGAATCGTTAAGCGCAAAAGCGAACGTTAGGGTCCAATTGGTTAAAGTCTAGTTTCTTAAGTGACCGTGGTTTAATTCTGACTTATGTTGTTGTTCATAGGTTATCGGACCCACTCTAAGCTTAAGTCTACCCCAGAACGCTCAGGCAAGTTTTCTACCTGTATAACTGTTGTTGTGATGTATATGTGTATATGCATTATCTTGTGATAAGTGCATGATTGTTATTAGCAAATCTTGCGATATATTGGAGCATGTTGATATAATATATATGCATGACTGTTTCGTAATCTTGATATTCTATTATCAATTCAAATGTTTATAAACTGCATAATACCTATGCTAGAGATATGCAGTAGTTGCGTATACCCTTAGTATAGGGGACCCAAAGGTGAACATTTTTTCTAAACCGGGAGTCGATGTTCCCGAGTATAATATATGTATATATATATATATATATATAGTTTTCTATAACTATTAATCGAATAAGGTATATTCGATGGTTTTGAATAATAATCAAACTTATTTTCGATTATTCAAATAAGGATCGTACTTTCGTATAAGTATATCTTTTATTATTTATTATTCGTTTCAAGTATGAGTTTTAAAACTTCTACTTTAATTATTTTTATAAATATTATCCTTTATGGGAATATAATTTAAATAATAATATTCAGATATTTTCCAATATATTGGGACTGATTTATTTTATTAAATCAGCATTACTCCAAACATTCTTAAAAATGTTTTCGAGTCTTCAAAATGATTTCAAAAGTTAGAGCGGATCCGAAAAATCATTTTCAAATTTAAGATCTTCCTTTCGAAGGAGACTTGAATACTCGTTCAAAAATCTGAGGGATCCGGCTCTGTGGTGTATTTTATATTCGCAACGAGGTTGCTGTTTTGAGAAAACAATTTGATTACTTGCCCAACGTTCGGGAAGTAAGTCCATCTAATTGAGTCGGCATAAGTGACAGGTCGGGGTACGGTCTCTGAAGGTGTAAGAGGCTGGGTGACAGTCCATCCACGTGTGAGTGGCCAGGTAATGGTCTAGCGTGAGGTCCTAATGCGGCCAGAGTGATGACCGGCGAGGAATTCATCCATCTACAGTAGAAAAGGTTACTTATTGGTATCTTTGCCTGATCAGCAAGATATCGGGTTTATGCCAAAGTTTTTCTTCTTTCCAAATTCATTGGGTATTATAACTATGTTTATACTTTTCATAACAGAGGGTTTCATGGAAGGTATGAGATATATATATAGGTGTATATATATATATATCGAGAATTAATGAAGTATGTAGTAACTTCATTTCTTTAAATGATATTTCAAAGATTGAATCTATTCAAGTCTTATCTTGTAGTCTCATCTATGTGATGAACTTTTGAAATTGATTATACCTTGAACGGTGGTAGTTCAAGTAGTATTCGGAAAAGATATAAGTATATTGGAGTATCTTGTAACTTCGTCTTTTCAACTAATATCTAGTCAATGATTATCTTATGCATGACAAAGATTTTCAGAAAAATGTTGAGACAAGATTAGATATATGAGATCACCTTGCAACAATATTTTTATACAGTTATAAACTGGAACTCTATGTATATTATGCATGGAAGAGGATTTCCAAGATTTTGAAAAGTATATATATACATATATACTGAATATTTTGTGACTTGGTCGCGTTAAGATATCAACTTGGTTCATTTCTTCTTGACCAAGACTTTTATGAGTACTATGAGAATACTCATATATTGTTAATTATTATACACATTATTTCGGTGGGCTTGTTGCTCACCCTTGCTTTCTTCTTTCATCACACAACAACAGATAGACAAGATGAACAGGACCAAGCTCCCAATTTGCAAGCGAATAGGAAACGTTCTGCAGTTTCCTGTAGGCGTTGATGTCGCTGTAGCTGAGGTAGGATCTACCAATAGGCTAGGGTTTCATCTGTTGATGTACCAGATTTATGTATATCTATGAATTGTAATAATGGCAAAAAA
This sequence comes from Apium graveolens, assembly GCF_009905375.1. Taxonomy (NCBI): domain Eukaryota; kingdom Viridiplantae; phylum Streptophyta; class Magnoliopsida; order Apiales; family Apiaceae; genus Apium; species Apium graveolens. The sequence continues at coordinate 55,888,000 of NC_133650.1, forward strand.
TATGTAAATTTATTCAGAAACCCTTTTGAGGTGTAATGATTTATAATTGTGGAATAAAATGACTTGTGTTATTTTGGTATTCATCTCTGAGACTATAACTTGTGGTGTGTGTATTTATTGTGGGGTCACAGTACGCAGTAGTTGGTTATTTATTAAGATTAAGTGTTATTAAGGGAAATGAAACTCGTGACAACCCGGATCTCCGACCCCGGATTTGGGGGTGTTACACCTAGGAAGTAGGAAACTAATTCCTTATCCTATGAGATTTCTTGGAGGCCAATCTCCAAGGAATATTGTCCTTGTTTGGACTTTACTGATCAGCTGATTTATCCCCTATTAATTAATTACGAAATCAATTAATATTCAGGGTTATTGGGCTTTCTTTGTTCCATCAGGCATGCTCAATGTGTTAACCTTCTTGGTCCTGATCAATGTGTTAACCTTCTTGGTTTGAATGTCATACATACGGCCTTCTTTAATAGGCCTTGCAGTCCTAGGTGTAATTAATGCAATATTAATTAAAACGTAATCAGGGTTTATTTTATCCCCTATCAGTAATTCAATCTTCTTATTCTCTTAGTTAATGTTATTTAGTATAATCTCTTAGTTAATCGTAGTTATAAACAATCTCAACTTGTTATCATCTTAGCATTGAATAATAACCATATCATTGTTGCACAAGTGCATAAATTGAACTTAACTTAACCAGACTTTGTGGGAACGAACTAGAAAGAATTCTATATTACTTGTGAACGAGTATACTTGCATGTAAATTAGCGCGTGTTTTCGTCCTAACAAGCACATATCACAACAAGTAGTATAATAATTTGTTCCCGCGAAGACTATCAATAAGCTGTTAAATACCAATTACTGTTTTTCTTTTAATTCGAGTCTAATAAAAATCAAATGGAGTGTTTTACTAAATTATCACTAAATAATTAAACTAGCATGAAATAATGATTAATAAATGTCAAGAGAATGAAAACTAGGCCTTTAACTTCATCTAATGTTCTTCAATAAGCGTCTCCTTTAACCTCTATTGTCGTGGTCTAATTGCTAGTCTAAGACAAATATGTATTCACAAGGACCTTCCGAATCTCAAGTGACTCTAATTTATGGAATAACCCCAATATTCGTATGTAGAATTTCAAAGCATAAACAACATTAAGCTTCGTCTTAATTGAGCTCCTTAGAGTATTTAGGTATATTCCTATCTTAACCACAAATGAACATGAATATCAATCCTAAGATATATTGATTGGTTCTTAACTTAGGATTTCTCTTCCAAGTCCACATAAATTATGAAATCAATCTAAAGGGTGATCAATCTTTGAGAACACTAAACACAAATCAATATAAACAACTAATGTGACCACAAAAACAGAGAGAAAAGAACACAACTTATATATTAACAAAAGAATCCATTAAAGGCCTAAAGAGAAAATTAGTTCATCATCTCAAAAGAAACCAATACACAAGAGTATGTAAATATAGTGGAAAAGTAAGGTTAAAAAATGAAAACTGTAGATGCAGCAATCTCCTCTTCTTCAAGTTTTTCCCTCTTGAGTGTAGCCTTCCTTTTTCTTATAGGAACATTCTCCTTAATAATAATATCTAATCTATATATGTCTCTAATTAATGTATTTTTAATGCTTTGAGGAAAATACAAATAAGTTTCCCAAACTGATTTTGTTTTCCAAGTAAAATTCGTAGTTGACTTTTCTTCAGAAAGTCTGGGCCACTCCAAATGAATATTGATCTGGGTACCACCTTAGAATGAAAGAGAATCTCGTTATTTTCACGTGGGCTGTTAAATCATCCAAATTTGGACTTCTGGAACTCAAGATAGGGTCCCAAACAGTGTAGCATGTGCGTGCAACCCCCACAAATCCGAATTTTCTTATAATAAATATGGGGAAAAAATCATATAAAATATATCTAAATATATACTCTATCAACAGACTTTATATAACCTTAAATTGCATTTTTTCAGATTCAGTTTTACATTTCCAAATATTGTGTAAACTATTCTTCATAGTTCATAGTAATGTAAACAACTTTTTAGTCTTAACTTATTCTCTTCTAACAACGTTTATTCATCTAGTTGTAAACAATTAGAGAAGATTGTGCACAAATATTCTCTCATCAATTAGAGCAAATAAAAGTGAAATTGGAAACCGAAATCTAAATAAACTCTTAGATCTCAAAAACGAAATCATAATATTTGATAATTAGTTCATTTTCGAATTTAATAATCTCCGCTTGAATAAAATTTGAAAAAATTCGAAATTTCAATAATTTCGATGTAAACAAATAAACAAACGAAAAAAGAAATGAGTCTAAATTTTACCGAAAAAGAAGATTACTGAATTAAAACAAAAATATACTCCTACAAATTAAAGGATTCGAGGATTTTTAAATCAGGAAAAGCCCCCTCCTGTTATGTTTGTTTTTTCTTTTAGGGCTTGTTTGGATTGGGGGTTAAGAAGGGAGGGATTAGGTTGGGTTAGGTTGGCTCGGCTAGGTTAGGTTAGGTTAGGCTAGGTTGAACCCTTACCTCATTTGGATGTAGGTGCTGAGTGAATATGAGTTGAACCCTTGACATATTTGGTTTGGGGTTGAAGTAAGGTTTGTTTTTATTATGTACAAATTATATATTAAAAAATTAGTGAATGTTTTTAAATTTATCTACAAATTTTAACTAAATTTGAAAATATTTTTAAAAAAATTCAAAAAGAAAAAAATGAAAAAATTTAAATAGAGAGATGAGAAAAAGAGAGAGAAAGAGCGAGAGAGAGGATGAATAAAAAAAAGTAAGCTGTCAACAGCCCAATCTGGGGTGTTGAAAAGTTTAATTTTTGTATTACAAATTAACCCCTTCCGACCCTCGATGAACCCTCACAAAACCAAATCCCTTCTTTGACAAACTTTTCCAAACATGATTCTTTTGAACACGTTCGAACCCACTCCCTCCCACCTCCGTCCAAATATAGCCTTAAAATAAAAGAGGGTGGCTGCGTTTCTAGAGAGACTTTCATCCCCACTTAACAAAATTTCAACTTTATTCTTTATAAAGTTCGAAAAAAAAATCTGGGAAAATTTGTTAAAGATTACAAGTTTGATAATATAATTTTTTACCGTAATGTAATAAATATTTTTTTTACCATAAATATTAATTCAACCGTAAGTTTGAAAGCCTAAGAAAACCCACCAATCCCGATGCAGATTCTGACTTTCACAGCCTACTCTATTAATCAATAACAAACAACCCAATCAAAACCCCCTAGAATAGAATAATTGAGAAAAAAAAGAACCCAATTCGATGTACACTACTAAACCCTAAAATGACTGTGTCTATTTCTGTATCTATACTTCCCCCCCCCCAATCCCCTAATTTACTCTATGGATCCTCGTCGTACTTCTCGGGTCATCGACCCGAAAGTCCGAAAAGTCGGCTTTTTCGCTCCCCAACCCGACCGGACCCAATCCGGACCCGCCGATTTACCTCCGGTGTCGTCGTCTCTTTCTCCGGTCATGATTCCGCCGGCGCGTCATGCTTCGGACAATCTCACGCGCGCCGTCGGAGTTCCGGTGCCGGTGAGTGATTTTCGGCGATCGGAGATGGAGTATGTGCCTGTAGGGAGCTATAATCCGGGAGATTCGGTGCTTGGAACTTCTCCGGTGTCGTCGATTAAAGTAGGGGATGGGGAGTTTTCCGAGGATTTTGAGAATTGGAGTAGGTCGGATAGTAGGGGAAAGTTGCCAATGTCACTTCCGAGTACGGGATTGGATATGATGGCGGTTAGGAATTTCTCGAAAAATGTTGCTCAAGTGGCGAATGAGGGTAAATTTGTTGATATTTGTGTTTATGTTTAGCTCTTATTGTATTTTATGATTGACAATTTTGTTTTGTATTTGTTTCCTAGTTTTCTAGCAGATTTATCGACTTTTAACTTGCATTTAGATAAGGTAAGTCAAGATGTGATTTGGTAGGTTTAGCTTTGTGTGCAAGTAGAATTAGAACTGATGATTTGTTAGATAAAGTTTTTGAGTAATTAATAAGGATGTGGCTAATATTTACACTCATTTTCAAAATATTGACCGAATTTTCACATTTACAAAATAGTGGCCGAATTTACTTTCCACCTTCCAAAAATGTGGCTTTAAGTTTTCTCCGTTAAATTAATTAAAAAACGTAAATTGAAGGGGTTTCAAGGTAAATAAACATATGTGTTTAAGAAAAATAAATGAAAAAAATAAATACAATAATTTCTACTTTCTAGTACCATCCCCTGCACATCCTCGTCCCCAGACCCCAACTTGAAATCCCCCAATTCCCAGCTCTAGCCCCATTCATAATCTCACTATTTATCATTCATAAATTCAAAAACATACGTAACTAAACTTGAACAACAATAATAATATGTCAATTATATATACTATAAATTTGATTGGAAATTTGGGGATTTGAGATGTTTATGTTAACCAGATAATTTGGGGAGATAATTTGGGGGATCTCGAAGGAGGCCACCACCGGCCGGAAACGGAGGCAACGGAGGGGATGGCAGGTGGTGGTTATTGGCGGGGCAGAGAAGGGGGTTTGTGTTATTTGTGAACTAGGGAGAATGAAGCTGCATTTTTGTGGGTTTGATGGGTTTTAATGATCGAAGACAATGAAGGAGAGAGATGGATGGTGTTGTGTGTATGTTGTGTGTGTGTATTTTGTGTGTTGATCGAAAAAAAGAGGGATATTGAAAGGTGTAGGATGAGAGATTAGAGACAAGGGTGAGTGTGTTAAGTGGGTGTGTGTCCGCGCTGTGTGTGTTCATGGCAGGAAGGAGGGTGAAGCCACCACCGTGGTGGCGGCAGTGTTAACTAAAGAAGAAGAAGATGATGATAATTAAAAGATGCAGCGAGGACGTGGCAAGAGCAGAGGAGAAAAAAAAGATGAAGAAGATGTTGATAAATTAGATGTACAAAGATTAAAATTATTAAAGATATAAAAACCCGAAAATACCCCTTGCTCTGTTAGAGCCGTCAGGCTACATTTAACGGCAGGCACATTTTTGAAAGGCGGAATGTAAATTCAGCCACCTTTTTGTGAATTTGAAAATTCGATCAATATTTTGAAAATGAGTGTATACGTTAGCCACACCTCTGTCATTTACTTTAATGCTTTTTCAAGTGTTAGCTGTAAATTGTGATAAATGTACTGTATTTGGTAATATTTAAGATGGAGACTCGGGGAGTAGGAGGAACTACTTGGTTTTAGATTTGAATTCAATACCCTCATTTGCTAGTTTTGTATCCTAATTTGTGGGCCTTTCCTCTGCCTAGTTTTGGGACTTGTATCCTCATTGATATTCATGAATACTTTTTAATAATTCCCATGTTTTACATAGATCAATAATAAGAAACAAGGATCTGTTACCAAGAGGTAGTATCATGAGTAAAGCAATTCCTTTTTGTGTTGAATAAATGAGATTTGGACATGTAGAGTGAAGGGATTTTTGAATGTGAAGGATGATTTAGTAATATTTTCCTTCCATAGATATTGTTCATCTTAAGTAGGCGTTTTACATATAATATATATGATAGATATAGTTAGACACATTATGTTAAGGGGATGCATGATACTAAACAATTAGCTTTGTCTATTAAGCTCCTGACATAGTTTGTATGTGGAAATTATTGTGCTATGTTTAATATGTGTGTTTTTATTCCTTGTTATTAAAATAATCTTGAACTTGTAGAAAAAGGTGGTGATCGAGCTGCTGGAATTTCCACAGATTCTAATTCAAAATCACTTAAAGAAAAAACAACAAAAGCTGAAAGGCGTGCCTTGCAAGAGGCTCAACGAGCTGCAAAAGCAGCTTCCAAAGGCTCAAATGGTCAGTCTTTGTCCTTAAACAAAATTTCTTCATTTTGATTGGTTTTCCTGGGCGCTTAATGAATGTTTATAACTGTATATTAAATTTTCTTCACTCTCCTTGGGTGGAAGATAATGAGTCTATATTATATGCTTTTCTTAACTGTCTTTTATAATTTACATATAAGAAAAGGTAGAATTTGTAATGCCTAAAGTCTCAATTATACATCTGCATGTTTAAAGCTGAAGGAAAAGTATCTGTTGCTGCTACTGGACGAGAACCTTCTATGCAGACTGGGAAAGTGGTGAAACAGCCCAAGCAAAAGAAAGATGGTCCTGTAGCATCTTCTGAGAAAAAAGGAGGTGATCGACCTCCTGAAAAAGATAAGAAGAAAGATGTGCCTCCTCCTCGCATGCAGTTTGATGATAAAACCCGGGTGGAAAAGGCCAAGAAGCGTTCAGTAGTCAAACAAATTGAAGCCCGAAACAGGGTCGAGTTTTTTCTGCATCTACCTCAGTATGAGCGAGGAACACAGCTTCCTGATCTCGAGACAAAGTTTTTCCAATCTGATCATATTCATCCTGCTGTTTACAAGGTATTATTTTATGTTTTCAGAATTGTTTTTTTAGTGTTCTAGCTTCTAGGTGTTACCTGATCTAAATATTATTTTATTATCTATATGCAACATGTGTGTAGGCTGGATTACAATATCTTTCCGGAGATATCATTGGGGGCAATGCTCGTTGTATAGCGATGCTGCAAGCATTTCAGGAAGCTTTAGAAGACTACTCTGCACCATCAGAGAAGAGTATTACTAGAGATTTAATAATCAAGATTAATGGTTACATTTCCTTTTTGATAGAGTGCCGGCCCCTGTCAATTAGCATGGGTAATGCAATTCGGTTCCTGAAGGCTCATGTTACTAGATTACCTTCTGACATTTCTGAGTCGGAAGCAAAAGCCTCAATTAGTTCAGACATAGACCGTTTCATTACTGAGAAGATAGTACTCGCAGACAAGATTATAGTCGGACATGCTGTTGCAAAAATTAGGGACGGTGACATTCTGCTCACATATGGTGCATCTTCAGTTGTTGAAATGATACTTCTACGGGCACATGAACTTGGCACTGGATTCAGAGTTGTTGTGGTTGACTCACGTCCCAAGCTTGAAGGTCAAGCACTAGTCCGAAGACTGGTCCAAAAGGGCGTGAACTGCACATATACTCATATAAATGCCATTTCCTATATTATGCATGAGATCACCAGAGTTTTTCTTGGGGCTGCTTCTGTACTGTCCAATGGGACAGTATACTCAAGGGTTGGGACTGCATGTGTTGCTATGGTTGCACATGAATTCCGTGTTCCTGTCATGATTTGCTGTGAAGCGTATAAGTTCCATGAGAGGGTACAACTTGATTCAATATGCTGTAATGAACTTGGTATGCGCCACAAACTAAATTTTTGATTCTATTCTTGTCTAAACTGTAAACTACTTATTTATATTATATATTCTTAGCCACTACATTAAGTTAGCCATCTCATCCTTGTTGAATGTTTTGTAGGTGATCCAGGGGCCATATCTAAGGTCCCCGGGGAGGTGGATATTCGTTATCTCGATGATTCAGCAATTCAACTTCTGAATTTGTTGTAAGTTATTTTTTATATCCCTGAAAAATACAAACTGATTTGAAATTTTCGTTTTGATACATGTAGTTCTTTGAAACCTTTATGAATTAATACTCTTTAAATTAATAACCTCTAATTTTTTTTCCTTTGTCCCGACTTGGTCTAATTAAAAACTGATTAATTTCGATAAGATAATAAGATAATAATTTTTAGAAAATCCCTGCATAGATATATGGTCCCAATTCTATCATAAATTAATAATTTTTCATAATCATAAAATAAATTACATATATCACAATTTTGTAAAATATAATTTATTGTTGTTTGTTCCTTTTTACTCCCTCCCTCTGTACCATTCAATTCTATACACTTTCATTTTTTTGGATGTCCCTAACAATTCTATACATTTCAAAAGTGCTTAATACTATTGAAATACTGTTGAAATGGAACAGGTATGATGCTACTCCATCAGATTATGTATCGGTGATAATAACGGATTATGGAATGGTGAGTCGATTTTTTGACTTAATACAGTCAACTGCAGATAAGAAAAGTGCTTGATTTTCTCTGTCATGATTTATTCTTTTAATTATTCGTAGATTTGCAATACTGAGTCAATTATAATCATCTCATGACGAGAAACTTTAATTTTGTAAACCATAAAAGAGCCAAGTAATCCACTAAACTTCCGACCTTTTAAAACAAGTTGGCCCTCGGAACTGTCATGTTTCACTAATAGACCATGGGAGATGTATCTGGCCTCAATTTACATCCAGATAATCATATATCATGCAGATGCTACAAACTACTCTAATGAAAATAGAAGTATAAATTGAATTTATATGCTAGATATATTTTTTCTCTAGCATGGAATTTAGGGATTACGAAAAAATAAAGCAGTCTTGCCCTGTATCATTTTCCTTTTTTTAGTTATCTTCTAATCGTGTATGAGTGCATGGGATTGTATTATATCTTGTCTTATAGTTTTTGAGTTTAAAGGTCACTTGATTTCCTAGCTGGAACGTAGGCAGAGTTCGTAGGCCAAAATGCAATTTTTATCTCAAATTCCTGTTTTCTTAGCAATTGGTATTTGTTCTTAAAATATATTGGTTTCATTTCATTTTTAAAACATTTGTTGAAACCATCTTCTCGTATGTTCTCTAAGGGAGCTAGGCTACAGTGCAATATATAATATATACTAGAGTGATTAGTGGTTTGAGTATATATCAAATTAAAAGACAAAAACACTTCACATAAAACGAATTTTTCTGGGAACATGCATTTCAAATGACATGAATTTATCTGTCATTTCAAATTCATATGTTTGATAATCCAAATGTGTCATTTGTATTAAATCCTGAATTTCAAATGAGCTCCAAGTCCTGACAAGCTATAGTAATATTTGTTTAGATGACAATGTAATATTGTAATATTTATTCCTCTACGGGCTGGTGTATTTGTTTATTTATTTACTTTTCTTATGCAGATCCCAGCCACAAGTGTTCCGGTAATTATACGCGAATATGGTGGAGAGTATCTTTTTACATGAAACATCAACATAGAAAGTAACATACATGTGCTCTTCTAATTGATAAATACAAATTACATACGCCATACTGTAATAGTTGATATTTGAAATGTTAACTAAAATTTTGTGAGTACTGTAGAATTGATATGTCCTGTCAAGTTGTGCTAAAAATCTTTCCTTTGAACAAATGGATACCCATAGTCGAGGTGGCCTGTTTTATACATATTCTGAGTTATGTTTATTCTGCTTTCAGCGGAGTTTATATGTAGAAATTGAAATATCAATATACATTAGGTAGAAGTTGGGTATGTTCGTTAATAATATTCTTGCAGAGAAAATTCATAGCTATTAAGACCGGTCTTGGTATATTTGTGACTTCTGGTTTCTGACATGCCGCCCCAATGTATTCCATTACCATCATCTAAATATAAACCGGATTTTGTACTCCATAATTAGATAATCTATGATAAAAGAACGAATGTGATACATACAACCTTCTTTAATTTATAAACTAAACCTGCTTACAAACGGCAGTTATGCGATTATTCAAAAACACGAGTTGTACGATTTATCTAAAATTGTACAGGAACAGAAAATGCTCAATACTTCTTTTAAATATGAATATTATCCTAAATCAGCCAACCAAAACAAGAATTATTGAAAATGAGGATTATTGCTGTCCGTAAATTTGTACATAAAAACAATCTAATTCTACATACAACAAGGATGCAAGAAAAGGATAAGAGGGTTAAAGGAAACACAGGTTTCCTCTAAATATATAAATTATATACAAACTAGGATCTAGTTTCTTCATGTCATGATACATATCATCCAAAGCATTTACCTTGCCAAGAAAAACACATGAAACTCATTTCTGTTTCCTGTCTAAAGCTACTGCGACGTTGTCTCTTGCTGCTGTAGCAGCCACCTCCATAAGGCTGTTATAATCGATTACAGTTGATTTGTGTTTCAACTTCATCCCGACTTCAGTCCAAGATTTGAGACAAAGCAATGCTTGTGTTGTCGCAAGGGGCATTGTAAAACGCTGTCTATCGATTTCATCACCCTTGCTCCAGAAAATGTCTTCAGGTGCTACTGAAGTTGCCTGAATCGCCAAAAAGTCCCGAGCCATCAAAGATAACCGAGGATAGCGTGTGCTATTTGACTTCCACCACTCCAAAACATCTGTTTGTAATGCAGCCGGAGCTTCTGAGAGATATTGAGTAAGTTCGTCAGTGGCAGAACTCATGCTGGCCCTACGCTTTTTACGAGCAATCTCTTCTGCAAAAGAAACAGTACCACCGTCTTGTGACTCTTGTACCATGTATGCATTTGTCATCGACGGAAAATGGTTACTTGAGTAATTCCGCATGAAATGGGACCTCGCTTCCTCTAAGTGGTTCTCTGAGTTGAGACTTTCGGAAATGAGCTCAACTTTTATTCGAGGATCAAGAATTGCAGTCATGTATGTAAAAATGTTGCAAACTTGATCACTGTAGTCCTGTGCCTTTGCAGCCATTTCTTCAGCAGCATTCTTCAGCCACTCAGGGTTGTGACGGGAATCTCTGCAGGTAGCGATAGTCTCGGATATATGATCCATGAAGAAAAGGACCAGTCCTATCGTTGGAAATTTATTTGTGCATATGTTGTTTATAGTTTTATGGAATGGTTCTAGAAATGTGTACATGACAGTGATTGCAATTTTCTCTGGAGGGCTTAGTAGAAACCTACTACCCAGTGTCTCCTCGTACTTCCTAATAATGCTATCCATAGATTTCCCAGCCTGTGATTTTAGATGGAAACGGAATGAATATCAAAGAACTTATTAAACATTAAACCTAGGCTTTTCCGCTCACATCTATATATTTTACTTGTAGAAAGAAATTAATAAGGGCATGTTATACCTGTATGAATAGATTACTCTCATTACATTTGGTGAAACTGTTACTACATTAAATAAAAGAGTTAATTGCACTTTGCAACCCCACCTTTCATTCATAATCAAAACAGTATACCTATTTTGCAGAATATAGTTTGCAACCCTTAACTTTCAATATCAACTACAACATGCATCCATTGCGATTATAAAACTGAAATTGAGATGTTAATATTAATAACTAAAATTTTAAATTAATTAAAATATTTATTTTAATGCATTTTTTACATGAAAAAAATTATAGCTATTTTCTATTAGTAATACTCTAAATTAATCATAATGAAAATAATTAAAATATATTTATTAAGCAAAATATATGTTTATATATATAATCATAAAATTTCTAAATATATCTATATTTTAAAATTTTAAAAATTATACTGAGTAATAAAATAATTGACATTAATATTATTTTTATAATTTGAAATTCTAAATTTTAGTCTAATTTTAAATAAAAAAAATTATTTAAATATTTTGCTGAATTTCAATTTTACCCTCCACGATATAAATATTTTTAACAAAATAATTAAAGCGATGCATATTGTATTTAATGTCTAAAGTTTGGGGTTGCAAACTGTATTTTTGAAAGTTAGTATATATTTTTGTTATTCAATGAAAGGTAGGGGTTGCAAACTGCAATTAACTCTAAGTAAAAATGACGAGTAAGTACCTTCCTCACCACATCAAGCATTTGATAATTGCCACTCCAGCGAACAGAAGTATCAAGTGGAATTTTCCAGCTTCCTTCCTGACAGGCAGCTGTAAATTGAATAAAATCTTGTGATATCTCCATGGATGTATTAATCTTCAACACAAACTCTCGAATCTTAGAGATGACGGATTTTATGGTTCTTAGTCCATCGCTGATAATTGAGTTCAATATACGAGCACCACATGGGATGTAACAGAAAGGACTAACTTTCTGGCTATCAATTTCCTCTTTCAGAGTGTGGCATGCTTGGACAGCATATGGACTATTATCATGAGTACATGATAGAACTTTGTTCTCAATATCGTAAAACTTGAGAACTCTCACCAGTTTGGTGTAGATCTCTGTACTGTCACAAGGGAAAGGTATATGGCAGACATCAATAAGAATATTCTGGATGGACCAGTTCTCATCTATCCATTGGCACCTGACACTCATATAAAAAATCTGCTCATAGGAAGTCCAGAAGTCAAGAGCGATCGAAACCTTAGATGAAACCTGATCCAGAACTACTCTAACATCATCCTGCATGCTCCTGAAAATGTCACAGAGTACTGTTTGGTACTTTTCTCCAGGCCAAAGTTGTATTGATGGATTGAGAAATTTAAAAGAGTTGACCAGCCATTTGTCCTCCAAGGTAGAAGGAGGAAGAGCTGATAGAACGAGCCACTTGACGAGCAACCAATTTAAATGGTCAAGCACAAAATGAGGTGATTTTGCTTGAGCTTTCTTAGCAATTGTAATTGGTTGTGCAGTTGGAGTAGTCACAACATCTCCCGAATTATCATATCCTGGATGACGGTTGCTAAGGTGCCTACCCAGATTGCCTATTTAATAGATTTAATAAAATGTGCAGACAAAAACTTCAGTAATTAAATAATAAAAATATACGACAAAGAGCCTACACAAATTGCCAAATTAACTATTGTAAGGTTACAACAAAAATGATATTGTACGATATAAATACCGAACCATAATCATGCTAGAAGTGGTTGAATCTAATATAAAGAATAGGTTATAAATAATTTTGAAATTATATTTTGAAATATGAACTACAACTCCATAAATTTTAGCTTTGTATGAACAGGATTTCACTATCAGCTTCTGCTGAAATATATATATAAAAGTATATCATAATCACAAAATAGTAGATGGTAGCGACTAAATATCAGACTGCATTTTGCCAAATCCATTTGGTGATCAAAAAATGTAGCAACTTAATTAGCTTAGAACAAGTAAGCCTACAAGATATATTCCTATGTATAAAAAATACCAGTGGCAGTGGCAATAGAATAGCTTTGTCCACAAAACTTGCACTTTCGACTCTTCCCGTCAGGAGCAGTATCAAAATATTTGAGATATATCGAAGTCATGGTCTTCTTTTTCGGTTTTAATAAGGGAGCAGAGTTTGCTTTTTCTGAATAAGCCAACCCAGCATCTACCGTATCGATGCTTGAAATAAGGGCCACATCCATCATGGCCTTGGGTTCAATATCTGTCCCAGCAAAAAGTTAGATTTGTAGTTAGAGTGTGTTTTGAATGATTTTAAAGACCAAAGCATAATAACACAATTTGTCAATTGATATGAAAAACAAAGAGATCCTTCCATGTACATTGATGTGCTTAAACAAGCTCATTACCTACAGCAATCGAAGCCAAGAATACACTCAGAGAAACACAAAGCAAAATGTGCAGTCTGATACCTTTTAAATTCTTAAAAGCATTGTTGACTCCCCAATCCATTACACCCAAAGCTTTTCCACCGACTGCTCCTGTCTGTTTTGGAAATAAACGAAAAGAGAAGGCCACTAATTTGAGTTGCAAGTTATAGAGTTCCAGCAAAACATGCATCACAGTTCAAAAACTCAGCCCCGGATAGTTGAACAAGTAACTTGAAAATTGTTAAAGTTAAGTTAATAGAAAGTTGAGGTTAAAAGAACCAACTTCAACAGTTCTAGAGCTTGGAAGAAATATTCAACAGTTGATCATATTCCTTAATTCTATAATCTAAAACATTATTGAAGTGATCCAACATCCTAGAATGGTTCAAAAGTAATTGAAGTGAATCATAAAAGTAAACATAAAAACAGTTAGTTTAGTAAATAACAAAAAATATATATATAAAGTACAGCAGCTTTGTTAAAAATGTAAGAATAGAAAACCTCAAAGTTGATAAAGAAGAAGCAAAGACCCGAATTTTGTTCTTGTGGTTGAGGGAAGACCCCAGTTGAGCTGGGGGATGAGAGTTGGAAAAGGGCGGGAGAAAGAAAGACTTGAGATGAGAAGGGGGGTTGGGCTTGTATTAGTAAGCTAAAGCCAAGCTGCCAGAAAACAAAGAGATGGATATTCAACCAAGCAAGCAGCAGCAGCAGCAGCAGCAGCAGCTAGATCTGGAGCCGAGCTACCCCTCTTTATTATCCCCGCACTATACTTTTCTTTTCTTTCATTTTCTCAATTTTCACTTATTTTATATTTGAGAGATCTTAAAATAATTAATTTATAACTTAAAATTAATAAATAACTTAAAAGTCATAAGTAAATGAACACTTATAATTTATATAAGTATTTGGATAATTTTACTTATAAGTCATAATTTTTTTAACTTAAATGAACTAAAATAATTAATTTTTAAATATAATTATCTCAATTCATAAATTTTAAATTAAATTAATATTTAAAACATTTATTTAAAAATTAAAGTTAATAAAGAGGGAAAAATTCAAAATAAATTAGAGAAAAAGTACGTTGTTACCAATATCTCACCTATCAGCTTATAAGTTATAAATTCAACTTATAAGTTGGGTCGATAAACACTCGTCGATAAGCTGTTACGTGCTTATAAACCAGAAGTAACTTATAAGTGAGGACACAAACACTCATTATATATTTGATTCCAAACTTTTAGAACACTGCTACATTCTAACTATCATAATAACCATGCGATGCACAATTATTTTTTAGCTTTATATTAAAATATCGTGTATAAACTTTTTGTAATTGACAAGTAAAATATTATTATCTAATTAAACTGTACAAAATATAACATTAAAATATGGAGTATAATTTTTTTGTAATTGTTAAGTAAAATATTGTTCCCTAATTAAACTGTACAAAAAATAACACTGCGTATAGTTTACACTCAATGATCATTTATAATTTTAAGTGATGATTTTTTGTGTTACAATTATTAGTTTTTTTTTCAGATTTTGGTGATTCTGGTGATAACAATTTTTTGATTGTACGTGATCTCTAAGTCAAATATGTTGTCGTTTATTATAATGTGTGTAGTTGAATATTGAAGAGTATAAGGTGATGAAAACTTGGTGATCAAATGTAGAAGATGTCTCAACCTAATCACAAATTTATCATGTCGAAAATTGCCCGTATA
The DNA here is from genome assembly GCF_009905375.1 of Apium graveolens. Lineage (NCBI taxonomy): Eukaryota > Viridiplantae > Streptophyta > Magnoliopsida > Apiales > Apiaceae > Apium > Apium graveolens. The sequence continues at coordinate 55,903,059 of NC_133650.1, forward strand.
ATGTTGTTAAATTCTTTGTGGTAGTATATAATTAACAAATATAAGCATATTTATTATTCATACATGAGATGTGTACTTTAGAATAATCCATTATGTACCACATATATTTTTTTTACATATTTTTTCGAGTATACAGATTAAGGTAGCGTTATTTTGATCGTTGTCGTTTTTATATATGATTACTAAATATGTTTAGTAATTTGCTTCATTTTTCAAGAAATAGCTTGCATAATCAGTCTTAAAATTATTGCTTATTTGGACAAGGTTGAAAGCTTTTTCCATCTCTTTTAATCATACTTCAGCAGTTGCTGGGTTAGGTTCACCTTTAAACTCAGGGGGTCTAATACTCTGGAAAGATTTGAAACTAGCACTTTGGTTCACTCTTTGCTGTTGCTGATGCAACAGTAGTTGCTGCTGTTGAAACCGATGGATTAACTGCAACTATGGTTGCTACTGCTGGCGCAATAAGTCTAAAATTTCATTTATAATTGGACCCTCCACAAAACTACTACTATTTTCTTTAGACTGGGTAACCGTCTTGGGTGGTATTTTCCTGAAATATAAATGAGTTTATTCAAAACATAACAAAAATATTTGACAGAAGATGTCACCGTTTAAACGGTGCACCTGTATCAGGAAAATGTTGCCCAATCACAGTACCCACGTTTTTCATATTGGGGTCCATTTATAAAAGAAATCTAGTTTAACATCACTAGCAATCATAGCAACAATGACAGTAGCAGAATCAACAATAGTTCAGAAAACTAAAATACAAAGAAACTAACACCGTAGCATGACTCCTCAATACAACAGCAACTGACCAACTTCCCGTCATTACTCTATTATCACATTAACATTAATCTGATACACTACAAGACTTATCTGGCTATATCAACCGCCAATTACATAGAACAGCTGGTAAATAATGTCAACTTAAGGAACACTGGACTCTTCTGGACAACATAGTCCAAATTTTAACCAACCATTTCTCTAAGGATGATTTTTTATCAATTACACGCAATTCACCGACCACTGAATTACTTTTCTCGAGGCTATAACTCCACCATTAGATTTTGAACCTTTGTTGTTACCCTTATTCTTAAATAATGCCCTGATATAGGACTTTCGTTCTTCCTGATAGTCAACTTTCATTTATTCCCAGTCAAGATTGTCTAATCGCGGATGTCACACCCCCAACTTAAATAGCAAAATAATTATAGCTAATACATCATTTTAATGAGTATTACACAACCAAAATCCAAGATCTTACAGTTTAGGGTATAACTCCACCATTAGATTTGGAAAAATGATTTCAATTTTTTTCACAAACATATTTAGTAATCATATATATATATAATTAATAAAGCCCGAAGGCTAACCGTTTTTGCCATTCTCTTCTATAAAAAAAGCGTGTTGCTCCCTCTTTCCCGCGACTGTTGCCGCCTACCCGTGCTGTCCAGCTAAAAAATTGCTCTGCTACTATTCTCTACACGTTCTCAGTCGTTTGCTACAGGGACGGTCGATTTGAGTTACAAGAACGGTGATTGCAAGCTATGGAAACCGGTTATGTACCGTGTTGTTAACTTATTCGTTGGCTGAGGCAAGTCGGCTATTCTTCTTGCCCTCCGTGTAATATCCGGGACATGACGTGTAATTATTTTTATCAATAAATGATTTTATGTGATTTTATGTGATTTTTGGTAAATTATCTAATGATTGGTGTTGTTATGTGAATGTTCATATGTAGTAAAGTCTAGGTATGTTAATTTTATTATGTCCAGAATAAAATATAGAGAATTAAGGTATTTTTCTGGTAATTTTTGGAGTATTATATGATTTTATATTGATTTATTAATTTATTAATTATTTTCTGAATAATTACAAAATTATTTTATAAAGCCGGGAATCGTCCAACCTCAACCGTTTTTACGTTTTTACAACCCGAAACTCTTCCGAAAACTCCTTCCTAACCCAATCTGGTAATTCCGGACATTTTCCATGTTTTAACTTTTTCGATCCGGATTACGATTTGACCCGTGCGCGGTTGTTAGGGCGAAAACACGCGCTAATATTCACGCAAGTATACGCGTTCGCAAGTAATATAGAATATTTTCTAGTTCGTTCCCTCAGAGACTCAGACTAAATTATTGTCTAATTAAACTCACTCACCAATGTATGATTGCTTCTCAATGTTAAGATAATAACACTTAAAATTGTTGATTAAATATTAACTATAATTAACTACTTAATTAACCACTTAACTAACACTTCAATTTATCAATAATAAAACACTCATGAGATCACAACTTCATTATTACTTCCTTCTATAGCCATTGTTATTACCTTTAGCATGTGACAGTGATGATATTAATCGCATAACACGAAACTGATAAAAGCCAACTTTCATTGTACTAATACCATTCTACCAAACATCCACAATTAAGATAGAAGTTGAATAGTCATCAATTATATTGATTTCCTATATGTCTACAGAAATTGACAACACAACGATTTAAGCTCAAGTTATTCCTTTTGATTACATAGGGCAAATAAAACTGTTAGAGTTACCCACTAATCATGCTCAACGTACATGAACCTATGCTAGCATGGCAAGTTCTAAATCTCAAGATCCACCGTCGCTTCACAAGAGATTAACACCCTATCTTATATATTCGCGACGCACATAAGACGACTACGCACAACCAATACTAGATATCAAGCAATCATCACACACTAAAGTATTAAACAATTAACTAAAGAATTCCATAATAAATTCGTTGCAACCCCATGATCACAATTAGCCCATAATAGAACTTATCGCCATCATGGGTTCATATGAAATCATGACAAACAAACACAAGAAAATAATAACTAAACTAATTATATTAAAACAGAGTACGTCACAAGAGTAAATAAGTCAAAGCAAGAAAACTAGCATCCAACGTTACAACGAAACAAGAATCACAAGAAAATATGCTTCCTCTTCGTTGCGGTGTGCTAAATCGGTCTTCTTCCTTATCTCCTTTGCTTCTTGCGTAAAACACAATCTAAAACATAATCCCCTTAATACTCTCTGTGAAAACGTCTCAAATCTACCTATATAATAGTCCCATAAAACTCAGATTACATAGAAGTTGGAAGCCAAACAAAAGTAGAAGTCTAAAATAATTTATCTTTTTCCCCTGCGCGGGCGCGCAGGTTGCTGCGCGGCCGCTCGCATTGCTGCGCGGGCGCGCAGGCCTCTACTGGAAAAAATCCAGGTTTGCTCCGTTTCTTTGCCGTAATCTGCCCATTCCTTTCCTCTCGCAATGGTGAACACATGCCAAGGCTTATTCTTGATGATTCCTCCCCCGAAATGCAACTAATACCCTGAAATGCATAAACACTAGAAAAACGCATCAAATACACAAAATACTTGATTTCAAGACACCAATTTAAGCCATTTTAAGACGTTCTAAGTGGTATAAAATGCCACATATCACACCCCCAAACTTAAATCGATGCTTGTCCTCAAGCGTCACAGACTCAAAAACAAATAAAAATATGCATGAATGCAATCTATATGAAAATGCAACGATCCCCCTTACTACAATTAACCAACCAAATTGTCACATCTCAACGAATGTAGTTAGACAACTAAAGATCAATAAACTCATGCAAACGGACATACAGCCAGAAACGTGGTGTGTGCAACTGCTTAACAGATATGCTTCGGAACTAGACCAATTACTATGACTAGACTATCCTCAAGGCAATCCTACGATTATACAAAGAATAAAAATTTTAGGCACAAAGTGATATACAACACTACAAGAACTCTGGAGCTTACTACGGAATCGTGCTTTTTATTTACAACTCAAATGCTTATTTGACCGTGCAATGAGTGAGGTCCACAAAAGACTTATACAATGGTATCCATGTAACGAGCGTTAGATTAGCGGATCCCAGACTCTAAAAGCCTTAGGTCACTAGGCACAAAGTCCCCTAAGAACTTAATAACTCGAATACCAAAGAGCCCACTCTTGATCAATTATGCCAATTTTTTTTTTTTTCTGAGCAAGTGCGTTTCGCTCCATCTTGCTCAACCCTAGACTACTCGCAACATACGCGAGCCGGCTACTAGCCATTTGACGCCTAGCCACAACTAGCAACAACTTCCATATTTTTTTCTCCAAAATTTTTTCTGTTTTCATGTCTTTATCACTAAGAACCTATAATCGAATTCTAAGCATAATAAGTAGATTGACCTTGAAAACAACCAAATCATAACAACAATCTAGCCCTTACGCATTCTTTAAGACTTAGTGGACTTACAATTGTTTCTAGCATGCATATCAACCTACACAACTTAATATCACTTTAATGCTATCACTACACTCGCATCAATATCACAATTTAGTCGATAACTTATTGCAAAAGGGATCATGGTAAATGCATGAGCTACATGACATTCATAAAAAAAAACTAAATGGCATAAATTATGCAACTATATGAACTAAACTATCATGAATATGCAACTAAATGACACACACACAATATTCCTTAACTACCACCCCCAAACTAAAAATCTTCACTGTCCTTAGTGAAAGTAGTAGAAAGGAACATAGGGTATACCTACACGGAGTCATCATCATCATCACCCTCAGTGGGTGGAGTATCAGGCGGTGGGTATGCAGAGTCCTCACCAAAAACTGGCCACTGGATATCAGCTCCAAGGCCTCGAAAAGCAGTCCCTAACGTAAGGGTGAGCTCCTGAGCAAACCGGCTCTGCGTCTCATACATGGCATCCATCCGCCGTGAAAGCCTCCTATACTGGGCATCACCCATCCCAGCACCCTCCTGAGCTCTCGAAGAACCAGCCTCACCACGCCCTGGCCTAGCCATAGTAGCACCTCGTGCTGGACGCCCTCCTGGAAGACGATAACCCAGCCCATGCTCCTCAGGCTGACCACCGGTCCACTCCTGCATCCCATTCAGAGTGCCAGAATCAATCGGAGCTGCTGGCAACTGCAACTGCTCATGAGCCGGCCAGTTCACTCCCACTGCTCGGCATAGCTTCGTAACCGTGGATGCATAAGGGATGTTCATATGCTTTGCTCCCCTCAAAAACTTCAGAATTCCTTGGTAGATAAACTCACCAAGGCCCACATAGTACTCATCATGCAGAATTCCCCACAACAACTGTGCTCTCTCAACTGTGACCTCGTGTGCATGTGAAGAAGGCAAAATATTAGCACAAATAAATACATTCCATGCACGGGCATACATGTTCATGGCGATCGCCGGAAAGTGACGATACTCATTATTGCCTGGACTGCGGGTCCAAACTGTGCCCGGTCGACAGAGAGTCGCACAAATCAAATCCAAGTCAAAATCCTCAGCAGTCTTTTCATTCCAGTTCTACTCCTCGGGCTTCCTCTCTCGCTGTCCAATCACACGGTGAATCGCCGCAGGATGATAATCAACCGTCAGCCCACGGACTACAGAAAACCCATTCTTTTCAGCCTTCGCGTTCGCGTAGAACTCGCGAACAACGCTCATCGGCACTGCTTCGGGTGACTCACAAAAAGCTATCCACCCCTTCTTTGCAATCATGGGCAACAACTCACCATCCCTCCCTGATGGTAAAAACCCCCTCTCCTTCAGAATCGGCTTCCCCAACAGCCTAGTGTACTCCTCCTCCGCAGCTCTGTCAGTTAACTGAGGCCTTGCAGCAGTACCCCTCGATGAATCAGCAGTAGGAACTGTGCTGCTGCTGTTAATAGTGCGTGCTCTCTTGGGTGCCATTGATTCGTGAATAAAAGTGTGTAAGAACTGATTTTTGATGTTTGTGAGAGGGTTTAAGTGTAGGAAGTTTTGTGGGAGATATGTAGGATAAGTGTATGTATATATAGGGTGTGGATTAGATTAGGGTTTGGGAATTAAGGGATAAAATGATGGGGTAGTGGGAACAATTCGTGGGTTTATGGGCTAAAACTGTTTTTGTGTTTTTGTTTGTTTTTTTTTTTCTGAACTGTAAAAAATTTTCTGGAACTCGACCCCTGCGCGGCCGCTCAGCATAGCTGCGCGGGCGCGCAGAGGGTCTCTGGAAAAAAAAAATTTCAGCCCCTGTTTTCTGATTTTTTTGTGTTTTTGGATAGGTTATTAACTTCTAAGGGTTCCTGTAACAACAATTCATGGGTTGCCTCCCACGCAGCGCTTCTTTTTCGTCATTAGCTTGACGTTCCGTACCTTTCTCAAGTAGTCAACAAAATGGCACTAACCACCTCTCGGTTTGTCATGTCCCCATAGTAGTGCTTCAACCGCTGACCGTTAACCTTGAATGCTTGGTCCGAATCATTCTCAAAAATTTCCACCGCTCCATGTGGAAACACAGTTTTGACAATAAAAGGTCCAGACCACCTTGATTTCAACTTCCCAGGAAAAAGTCGGAGCCGAGAGTTGAATAAAAGAACTTGTTGCCCTGGCACAAATAACTTAGGATGTAGCTTCCTATCGTGCCACCTCTTCACCTTTTCCTTATACATTTTGTTATTCTCGTACGCTTGAAGTCGAAATTCATCAAGTTCATTAAGCTGAAGCATTCTTTTCTTACCAGCTGCATCTAAATCCAGGTTCAATTTCTTCAATGCCCAGTAGGCCTTATGCTCAAGCTCCGCCGGTAGATGACATCCCTTACCGTACACCAACTGAAACGGTGACATCCCAAGTGGAGTTTTGTATGCTGTTCTGTAAGCCCAAACAGCTTCATCGAGCTTTAAAGACCAATCCTTCCTTGACGGACAAACAACCTTCTCTAGAATATGCTTTATCTCTCTGTTAGACACTTCCGCTTGACCATTTGTTTGCGGATGATAGGCAGTAGCTACTCGATGATTCACATTATAACGCTGCATCATAGAAGTAAACTTACGGTTGCAAAAATGCGATCCTTCATCACTTATGATTACCCGAGGTGTTCCAAACCTTGTGAAAATTTGCTTATGAAGAAAATTTAGCACTGCCTTTGCATCATTTGTCGGTAAAGCTTTAACTTCGACCCATTTTGAGACATAATCGACTGCCAGCAAGATGTACTGATTATTGCAAGACGCGATAAAAGGCCCCATGAAATCGATTCCCCACACATCAAAGACCTCGACTTCAAGCATCACATTTAATGGCATCTCATCCTTCCTTGACAAATTTCCCACTCTTTGGCAACGATCACACCTTAAAACAAACTGATGAGCATCCTTGAACAAAGTAGGCCAGAAAAAACCTGCTTGCAGAATACGAGCTGCCGTCTTCTCACCTCCATAGTGTCCACCATAAACCGTGGAATGGCAGTCTCGTAATATCCCCTCCGTCTCACAGAACGGGATACATCTCCTGATGATCTGGTCAGCTCCCTGTCTAAACAAATATGGTTCATCCCACATATACCACTTCACCTCATGCAGAAACTTCTTCTTTTGAGCGGATGTCAAATTAAGAGGCATTATATTGCTGACGAGATAGTTTACAATATCTGCAAACCATGGTTCTTCCTCCTGAATTGCAAACAACTGCTCATCCGGAAAAGATTCATTGATTAACGTCCTATCTTGTGAAGTAGAATCGGGATTCTCCAACCTAGAGAGATGGTCAGCTACTTGATTCTCAGTACCTTTTCTATCTTTGATCTCTAACTCAAATTCCTGAAGTAAAAGCACCCAACGAATGAGTCTCGGCTTCGAATCCTTCTTAGAAACCAGATAGCGAATAGCTGCATGATCAGTGAATACTGTTACTTTCGTACCAAGCAGATAAGATCGAAATTTCTCAAAGCCAAAGACTATAGCCAAAAGCTCCTTCTCAGTAGTGGTGTAGTTCAATTGGTCACCATTTAAAGTCTTACTCGCATAGTAGACCACATGGAAGAGATTTTTCTTGCGCTGTCCCAGAACTGCACCTACTGCATAATCACTCGCATCACACATCATCTCAAACGGTTCTGTCCAATCTGGTGTTGTAATAACTGGTGCAGTGATCAAACTCTTCTTGAGAGTCTCGAATGCTGCCAAACATTCATCATCAAATTTGAACGGCACATCTTTCTCAAGCAAATTGCACAACGGCTTAGATATCTTTGAAAAGTCCTTGATGAATCGCCGATAAAAACCTGCATGACCAAGAAAACTATGGATTCCTTTCACAGAATTAGGTGGGGGAAGATTTTCAATGACTCCCACCTTGGCCTTGTCCACCTCCAGACCCTTGCTAGAGACCTTATTCCCAAGGATAATGCCTTCACGCACCATAAAATGACATTTCTCCCAATTAAGCACCAAATTAGTTTCCACGCATCTTTTGAGTACGGCGCGCAGATTATTCAAACATTCATCATATGAGTGTCCAAAGACGGAGAAGTCATCCATGAACACTTCGACGTTATTTCCAATCATGTCAGAGAATATAGCCATCACACATCTCTGAAAAGTGGCCGGGGCGCCACATAACCCAAACGAAACTCTGCGAAAAGCAAATGTGCCAAATGGACAAGTGAAGGTAGTCTTTTCCTGATCCTCTGGTGCAATACAAATCTGATTATACCCGGAATAACCATCCAGAAGACAAAAATACTCATGACCCGCCAATCTGTCAAGCATTTGATCAATAAATGGAAGGGGGAAGTGATCCTTCCTTGTGGCTTTGTTCAATTTTCTATAATCCATGCATACTCTCCATCCTGTAACTGTTCGAGTAGGGATGAGCTCATTCTTTTCATTTGCGACCACAGTGATACCTCCCTTCTTAGGTACACATTGTACGGGGCTCACCCACGAGCTGTTAGAAATAGGATAAATGATGCCTGCATCTAGCCATTTCAGAATTTCTTTCTTCACCACCTCCTTCATGATGGGATTCAGTCTTCGCTGCTGTTCCACAGTTGGCTTACTACCTTCCTCTAGCAGAATTTTATGCATACAATATGAAGGACTTATCCCCTTGATGTCTGCTATGGTCCATCCTATAGCCGATTTGAATTCTCTCAAAATCCTTAAGAGCTTGTCTTCCTCACTACCTGAAAGGTCAGATGAAATAATAACAGGTAACGTAGATGAATCACCTAAAAAAGCATACCTCAAGTGTTCAGGTAATGGTTTGAGCTCCAAGGTAGGTGCTTCCTCTATTGATGGTTTGAGCTTCCCTTCGGCATTCTTAAGGTCAGAAGTACCAAGAGATTCAAATGGTATGTCCCGCTTTCGCTTCCATGGAGAAGCGTTCAGATATTGTAATTGCTCGTTGCTATCTTCATCATCGCTGTCAAAATCCCCCACTAAGGCCTTTTCCAATGCATCAGACATTAGCATGTGATCGAGTTCCGAAGTAACCGCAGAATCAATCACATCCACTTTTAAGCACTCCTCATCTTCTGTAGGGAATTTCATTGCCTTGAATACGTTGAAGGTCACATCCTGATCTTGGACCCGCATAGTAAGTTCACCTTTTTGCACATCTATCAAGGTACGGCCAGTAGCCAAGAAAGGCCTTCCCAAGATTATGGGAATCTTCTTATCTTCCTCAAAATCCAGAATAACAAAATCTGCTGGAAAGAAGAGCTTATCCACCTTGACGAGCACATCCTCAACTATGCCCCTTGGGTAAGTAATGGAACGGTCAGCCAATTGTAGCGACATGTATGTGGGTTTTGGATCAGGCAGATCCAGCTTTTTAAAGATCGACAACGGCATCAGATTAATGCTTGCTCCCAAATCACAAAGGTACTTGTCAAAAGTTAGATTGCCAATGGTGCAAGGAATGGTGAAGCTTCCTGGATCCTTCAGTTTTGGTGGTAACTTTTGCTGCAGAACAGCGCTGTATTCTTCCGTGAGAGCAACGGTTTCAAGGTCATCCAGTTTCACCTTCCTTGCAAGAATAGTCTTCATAAACTTCGCATAACTAGGCATTTGTTCCAGAGCCTCAGCGAAAGGTATATTGATGTGAAGTTTCTTGAACACCTCCAGAAACTTCCCGAACTGTCTATCCAGCTTTTGTTGCTGCAATCTCTTAGGAAAAGGTGATGGAGGATAGAGCTGTTTCTCCCCTGTATTAGCCTCAGGAAGAGTGTGTTCAACAGTAGTCTTCCTTGGTTCCGCCGCTTTCTCCTTTTGCTTAGATTCTTCATCTCTAACTTCAGCTTCGACTTCCTTTGCTTTTTCAGCATCAGCCACTTTTACAGACCTTAAGGTAATAGCCTTGACTTGCTCTTTAGCTTCCTTCCTGCCTGGTACTTCCGTGTCGCTGGGAAGAGTGCCAGGTTGACGATTGAGCACTGCATTGGCTAATTGACCAATTTGATTTTCCAAGGTCTTGATAGAAATCGCCTGACTCTTGCACAACAACTTAAGTTCCTCAAAATCAGCACTAGTGGGTGCAGCTGTACTTCCCTGTTGAGGATATGATTGCCTTGTAGCATACTGCTGTGGTTGCTGGAATCCAGGTGGGTTAAACTGTTTACTCGCTCCTTGCTGATATGGTGGCTGAATAGCATTCTGATTATTCCCCCAGCTGAAATTTGGATGATTTCTGTTATTAGGATGATAGGTCGCTGGCACAGGCTGCTGTTGTCGCTGATAATTATTCACATACTGAACAGATTTGTTGACAAGAGAACACTGATCCGTAGCATGACAACCTGCACAAAGCTCACAAACTATAGCTATTTGATTAACTCCATACGTAGCCAGAGAATCAACCTTCATTGATAGCGCTTGGAGCTGGGCTGCAATAGCGGTGGCTGCATCAACTTCCAGAATACCTGCTACCTTGCCTGACGTCATCCTCTGAGTTAGGTTTTGATGCTCATTTGCAGCCATCGTCTCTATAAGATTATACGCCTCGGTATAGCTTTTAGCCCATAAGGCTCCTCCAGCTGCTGCATCGAGCATGGGCCGAGATTGGGCCCCCAAACCATTATAGAAACCAGTGATCACCATCCAATCCGGCATTCCATGATGTGGACATTTTCTCAACATTTCCTTGTAGCGTTCCCAAGCCTCGCACATAGATTCTGTAGGTTGCTGCGCAAACTGAGTAAGAGCACTCCTCATAGCAGCAGTCTTTGCCATTGGATAAAACTTCACCAGAAACTTTTGCGCAAGATCTTGCCACGTAGTGATGGACCCAGCTGGTTCAGAATGTAACCAGTCTTTAGCCTTATCCCTCAGTGAGAATGGGAAAAGCCTCAACTTGATAGCCTCATCAGTCACGCCATTATACTTAAAAGTGCTGCAGATCTCGACAAAATTCCTTAAGTGCATGTTGGGGTCTTCAGTTGCCGCTCCTCCAAAAGAAACAGAATTCTGCACCATCTGAATAGTGCCCGGCTTGATTTCAAAGGTGTTAGCTTGAATAGCCGGATGAAGGATGCTTGACTGAATGTCATCAATTTTAGGCCGAGAAAAATCCATAAGAGCTGGATCAGCTTGAACAATACGATCTCCCATGTTTACTGGTTCTTTCTGCTCAGTTCCTGAATCCGAATCCTCAAAATCTAACTTCTCCGGAATATCAAGAACTTCGTCTGTCTCCTCAGCTGTATCTAAAGTCCTCTTGCGAGCACGAGAACGAGTTTGCATAAACGCTTGCTAAAGTACCTGAAACACAACCGAAAAGAGTAAGTAACTACTACGTCCTAATCACTGAGTCCTAATGACCAATGATGGTAAGTACATAAACTAAACAAATACGCCGAGTCCCCGGCAGCGGCGCCAAAAACTTGTTAGGGCGAAAACACGCGCTAATATTCACGCAAGTATACGCGTTCGCAAGTAATATAGAATATTTTCTAGTTCGTTCCCTCAGAGACTCAGACTAAATTATTGTCTAATTAAACTCACTCACCAATGTATGATTACTTCTCAATGTTAAGATAATAACACTTAAAATTGTTGATTAAATATTAACTATAATTAACTACTTAATTAACCACTTAACTAACACTTCAATTTATCAATAATAAAACACTCATGAGATCACAACTTCATTATTACTTCCTTCTATAGCCATTATTATTACCTTTAGCATGTGACAGTGATGATATTAATCGAATAACACGAAACTGATAAAAGCCAACTTTCATTGTACTAATACCATTCTACCAAACATCCACAATTAAGATAGAAGTTGAATAGTCATCAATTATGTTGAGTTCCTATATGTCTACAGAAATTGACAACACAACGATTTAAGCTCAAGTTATTCCTTTTGATTACATAGGGCAAATAAAACTGTTAGAGTTACCCACTAATCATGCTCAACGTACATGAACCTATGCTAGCATGGCAAGTTCTAAATCTCAAGATCCACCGTCGCTTCACAAGAGATTAACACCCTATCTTATATGTTCGCGACGCACATAAGACGAATACGCACAACCAATACTAGATATCAAGCAATCATCACACACTAAAGTATTAAACAATTAACTAAAGAATTCCATAATAAATCCGTTGCAACCCCATGATCACAACTAGCCCATAATAGAACTTATCGCCATCATGGGTTCATATGAAATCATGACAAACAAACACAAGAAAATAATAACTAAACTAATTATATTAAAACAGAGTACGTCACAAGAGTAAATAAGTCAAAGCAAGAAAACTAGCATCCAACGTTACAACGAAACAAGAATCACAAGAAAATATGCTTCCTCTTCGTTGCGGTGTGCTAAATTGGTCTTCTTCCTTATCTCCTTTTCTTCTTGCGTAAAACACAATCTAAAACATAATCCCCTTAATACTCTCTGTGAAAACGTCTCAAATCTACCTATATAATATTCCCATAAAACTCAGATTACATAGAAGTTGGAAGCCAAACAGAAGTAGAAGTCTAAAATAATTTATCTTTTTCCCCGACCCTGCGCGGCCGCTCAGCATAGCTGCGTGGGCGCGCAGGTTGCTGCGCGGCCGCTCAGCATTGCTGCGCGGGCGCGCAGGCCTCTACTGGAAAAAATCCAGGTTTGCTCCGTTTCTTCGCCGTAATCTGCCCATTCCTTTCCTCTCGCAATGGTGAACACATGCCAAGGCTTATTCTTGATGATTCCTCCCCCGAAATGCAACTAATACCTTGAAATGCATAAACACTAGAAAAACGCATCAAATACACAAAATACTTGATTTCAAGACACCAATTTAAGCCATTTTAAGACGTTCTAAGTGGTATAAAATGACACTTATCAGCGGTCCGGTATAATATTTTCGATACGCTAACCCTTTTCGATAACATTATCTTCGTACAAATCGTTTTATAAATGCACAATTTTGATAATTATCCGAAACAGGATAATGCTTATCCAAAACAGGATAGTGTTTATCCAAAACAGGATAATGTTTATCCAAAATGATCGTATTTATAGCGGCTAAGAAATATATTTATCGATCAAATACGATCCAGAACGTACTAATATTCCGTAAATATAAATAGCCCTTTTTTATTTCATTTCACTTGTATAATCATAATCAGACAGTACAAACCAGTAAAATAAGGGGAAAATCCTAATAAAATACCGCGTTTTTGAAAATCAATCGCACAAACGAAGATGTTATCGAACTCCGATTCGGGTGTGCAATATATCAAAACGAAGCTCTCGAAAACCTCTTTCTGAATCAATCATCTGTTTTTGTGCAAGAATCAAGGTATTTTTCTTATTTAATTATTTTATTTCGAATTTATTAAAGATTAAATTATGAATTTTTGTTCTTGATGTTTTTGAGATGATTTGATGGCATAATCATGTAGATCTTTTCTTCCTGGTCATTTTGGTATATTATATGTCAAAAACCGAGTTCAATAATATGTAGAAAAGTGTGTTTGATTCTCGGAATCATAAATTAGGGTTTATGTTCCTGAATAATTTCAATTGAAAATTAGGCGTTTCTTCATTAGGGGTTATTAGACGATTTGAATGATTGAGTTGTGTTCCTGGTTAAATTTGGGATCGATTCATATATATGTGTGCAACGAACGATTCCTGGATAGCTCTAATCGAGCTTCGACGGATTCTGAAAAGCACTCGCTGCCGGCGAGTGTTCTTCATAATTTTCATATCATTTCAGGCATGGTTTGATGATTTGGTTTATGGAATAATGTTTATCTTGCTTTGTACTACAAATCTGCACTTTCCTGTGTGTTTCTGGGCTCTGTAGCAGTTTTCCGGCGAGTTTGGAGTCGCCGACAATGGGTGCCGCCAGCGAACTCGACGGGACGGTGGCAAATTGCCATTTAGCCCGCTGCTTTTACAGAATTTACTTTTCTGTCCCTGCAATTTCAAAACTTTATAAATATTGGATCTCTATTTATAAAAATTATAAAAATAATATTCTGCTTATTTTTATTTTCCGAAAATTGTTTTAATTATTTAGAAATCCCAAAAATTTATTATTTAATTTCTGAAAATTATTTTTAATTTAAAAATAAATCTTAATTATTTAATTAATTAATTTTAGTTGATAATTAATTATTTAATTAGTCAATTAATTTAAATATTAATTGATTAATTAATTTAATTAGTTATTAATTAATTTTAATTGATTTAATAATTAGATTTAATTATTTATTTTTGATTTAAATATTTTGAAAAATAGTTTCGAGCTTTAAAATATTAATTTAAATTATTTTCAAAGCTCGATAATTATTATAAAATTATTTTAAAGCCAGATTCGGGTGTTCAAACCATATTATTTAATTATAAAATGCCTCGGAATCCCGTTTAAATTCCGAAAAATGTTCAAAATTCATATTAAATACCTGGAAAATCATTTTGAACCCGAATCTTCTTTGAAAAAATATTTTGATCAAATATCTTACGTGTTATGTGCTATATGTGATATGATTGCTGTATAATATGATTGTATGTGTATTGTTTGACTGTTTTTGCTGTAAGTTTCAATCCGTACGTCGAATTTGGGTGAAATGAAGGGTAGATAGAAGCTTGTATCGAATAGAATTAGATGAGAAGTAGTGTTGATGAGTATATATGATGTCTAACAGAGCAAGTGAGGCGTGAAAAGGGAAAGAAAGTGGTTAGTGAGTGGGAACCAATTGACAAGTGTTAGTAAAGTGAAAGCGAATTGATAAGGCAAGTGTCCCTAAACTTTCTTGTAGTATACTTGCGAATACTTTTAAACTCTTTTCATTATATTACAATTATTCCCAGTAGTTCATATTCTATATTGCAAGTACTTTGAAGTACTTAACCCTAAACCCTGATTCTTATTGATCTTGAGCCGCGAGCCTGATTTCTTGTAAACCATTGATTGTTAAATTCTTGGATACGAACCACACATATCCGATACTACTCCAAAAATACATATCTACCACATACTGATCCTTGATGTGAGATTGCTTATCAAACGAACCTTTATGCCTTGTATAACATAATATCATTCATTGTAACCTTTGCACCCTTGGTCTTCTACACTCTGATTCTTTCCCTGGATTCAAAGTCAATCTTCTTGTTTACCTTGTTATACCTTTCTGGTGTTGTGAATCACCTTATGCTTCAAGATAAATGTTGTTTATGATTCAGTTTATTGAATTACATCGTTCATCATGTTATTATTATAGAATTGGATTATTTTTAAATATGGACCAGATTCGTGGTTAGACCAGATTCGTGGTCATAATAGGCCAATGTGTGCCTTGGATCCAGTATATAGAGCAAAGCTGGGAGCCTTGCTCGGGGTTAGTGCGTGACTGATCAGCAGCCTAACCTTGGTTTTCAAAATAAAAGTGAATATCCAATTCTAATCATTGCTTATCAGGAAACTTGATTCCCTATATCATTTCAATTGATCATTATTAAATCTCAGTGTTGTCATTATGACTTGCTGAGCTAGTTAGCTCACTCTTGCGAATCTGTTTATGTTCTTTTCCAGTTAAAAAGGAAACTGGTGATGGTGAGGATCCCCAGCCGAGTGTGCCAGCTAGGTTTTCAGGTTGAAATGGAATGAGCTACTAGAAGATGTGTGGCTAGTGTATAATTAAAGTTTGTAATAAAGTTTGACCTCAGATGTAAGATAAATAAATTTGGGATTTGGTACGTTTGTAATAAATAAGATTGTGGCTTGTGAACATACTTTGAACTGTTGCCATCCGTGGATATGGTAAGTAGGGTCATTGCATATATTTTATTATATTGTTCATAAACAGGTTTAAATATGGTGTATGTGTGTATTGTGGACCCCAAAATTCTGACCCGGGTTTGGAGGGCGTCAAAGGTTTGGCATCAGAGCTAAGGTTTAAAGTCACTGCCACAAGCCTAGATTGTCGGGAATGGGTAGAGGGAGAGGGTTAAGTTTAGTATTAAAAAAAATCAAGAAATAGAATGTTAAGAGGTTAAGTGCGGCTAAATAGTAGGTTTTAGTATGATTCATGGCGAGATTCGAGATTCTTATTTAAAAGCGTAATTTTCAGATAGCGGCGATGGTAGATTCCTATATTTTGATATCATCTGATCACTCGGAACCTTCAGTTCGAGGACCGTCAGCTGATCCACGCCCTGCTCTTCCACCGGTGTCAGCTATAGTACCATTTGTGACGCTTGCGCCGTTGCAAGCTATTCCACTTCCAGGCGTGAGACCACCTATTCGAGGACCCCCACCTGCTAATTCTGACTCTACTAGACTTTTGGTGGCGGGTGCATCTTTTCAGTTTACTCCACACCCTGTCCCATATCATAAGTAGGAGGCTCTTCTGTTAGAACGAGAGGTCTTGTTGGCTCAGATTCAGGAGCTACAGCATATCATAAGGACTATAGATGTTGACAGGAAAGTAAAGGAGGTTCGGAATAAGATTCAGGTGACTCGTAAAATACTTGAGGCTAGACTTCATGGAGCTACTTGTGAGTATGTAGCCCCAGATGCTCTTATGGGGTGGGCTAGAGAAGCATTGGAGGATTTTGAAAGACTTGGTGGACCAGAGTTTCCATAACGCTAAACGACATGAATGATGTGATAAGTGATATATGTATAATAGTGTACAGTATGTATTATCGGACTTTTGGTAGTAAGGAATAGGCCTGTTGTACCTTTGCCTTTAATAAAATATTTTACGCTTGTACCACCAGACTTTGATATATATCAGCACCTTTCATTTCCAGCATTGTCATTTACTTTACCATACCTATTTTATGTTATTGTACCAGTTATAAAACTTTTGTGATAACATGTACCCTATTTCCTTTAATTGTTTACATTCTGTAAAGAAGCATGCAATTTACTTAGTTCAATTATTGAAAATGTATTCAAAAAGAGATATTTATGTTTTATAAAATCTTTTCATAAAAAGGAGTTTGTTTTAAAGGCTAAATAAATTGTTTGATTCTTTACAGAAAATATCTCCCAGAAGAAATACCCGTTCCACCAACCAGAATAAAGAAACCAAAAAAACAACAACAACACCCAAGACAGCAATAACCAGAATGCCAACCCAGGTCCCATAGACCCAACTGTAGCCCAGATTCTTCAGATCTAGGCTCAACAAACAATTCACCTGACTCAACAACAGCAGAGGCAGACCAACCCTCAGGTAATCTTTAAGACCTTTCAGGCGGTAAATCCACCAGAGTTTAAGGGTTTTGTAGATCCTATTGAGACAGGAGTCTGGTTGAAGGAAATTGAGAAGGCATTTACCTTAATTAAAGTGAGAGAGGAGTAGAAGACTGAGTTTGAAAGCTACTACCTGAAGATTGAAGCCACCTACTGGTGGGAAACTGTTAAGATGTTGGAAGGAACATATGATGTTACGTGGGATGGATTCAAGAAGCTGTTTTTAAGGAAGTATTTCCCTCAGTTTGTTCAGGATCAAATGGAGTTGAAGTTTTTAGAGCTAAAGCAGGGAAATATATTAGTAGCAGATTATGAAAGTAAGTTTGAAGAGTTGTCTAGGTTTGTGCCATCATATGTGGACACTGATAGGAAGAAAGCTAAAAGGTTTCAGCAAGGACTCAAGCCATGGATCCGAGGGAAGGTGGCCATATTTGAATTAAACACGTATGCGGGAGTTATGCAGAAGGCTATGATTGTGGAGACAGAGAGTGAAATGTCTCAGAAGGAGAAGAAATGTAAGAAGAAGAAGTTTAATGGAAGTGAAGGACAATCCCAAGCAGGGAAGTTTCCAAATTCTAATCAAAGGAAGGGCAAGTTCCAGCTCGGAAGAAATTTTAACAGACATAATGCAGGCAACGGAGGCCAAGGTAGCCGCCCAGCCATTGGGAACCAGCTAACCCAGCAGAGGCCAGCTATACCAGACTGTCAAGTCTGTGGGATGAAACATGGTGGAGTTTGCAATAAGTTGAATGTGGTATGCTACAGATGCAACCAGAAGGGGCACTATTCAAGGGAGTGCCGTAATCATCCAGCCAGAGAGCCAGTCTACAAGGACCAGCCTACCAAGAATCAGGCAGGCAAGGTTCTAGCAATTGGATTTACTTGTTTCAAGTGCGGAAGCCAGGACATATCGCAAGGAATTGCAAGGCACCAATTCCAGTCAACAAAACATTGTGTATCATGGGAGCTACTCCAACAGTGAATGAACCTCTCAGAGCTAGAGTTTATGACATTTCTGTGAAGGATGCTATCCTGGATACTGATGTTGTGGCAGGTACACTTATTGTGAACTCCTTATGTGCTAAAGTGCTAGTAGATTCAGGAGCAACTCGATCATTTATTTCTCAAGGTTTTGTTGATAAGTTGAATTATCCAGTTGAATTGTTAAGTGAGATTATGAGGGTAGAATTAGAAAATTAGGAACGTGTATCTGTTAACCAAGTATGTAAGAGCTGTGAGATTGAGATTACTGGCCATAAGTTTGATGCTGACTTGATACCATTTAAGTTAGGAGAGTTTGACATTATTTTAGGAATGGATTGGCTATCTAAGCATGATGCTCAGATAGACTGTCGTAATAAGAAAGTAATATTGAAGACGCCAGATGAAAAAGTGGTGACGTTTAGAGGCCAGAGACAAGCGAATAAATTCTTAACGATGATTCAAGCTAAGAAGTTACTACGGTAAGGATGCGAGCATTTCATTGCATATGTGATAGATAGAAGTCAGGAGCCAGCAAAGCTGGAAGACATTCTAGTGGTAAATGAATTTCCAGACGAATTACCAGGACTTCCTCCAGATATAGAAATCGAATTTGCAATCGACTTGACACCTGGAACGGAACCAATATCTAAGGGTCCATACAGAATGGCGCCAGTGGAAATGAAGGAATTGGCAAAGCAATTGCAAGAATTATTGAAGAAAGGAGTGATTAGACCCAGTGGATCCCCATGGGATGCACCGGTACTATTTGTTAAGAAGAAAGACGGAAGCATGAGATTATGCATCGACTATCGAGAACTTAATAAGCTTACGATCAAGAACAAGTATCCATTATCTCGAATTGACGATTTATTTGATCAGCTGAAAGGAGCTAAGTACTTCTCTAAGATTGATTTGAGATCCGGATATCACCAATTGAAGATCAAACCTGAAGATATACCAAAGACAACTTTCAGAACAAGGTACAATCATTATGAATTCTTGGTGATGTCTTTTGGATTGACCAATGCCCCCGCAGCATTTATGGACTTGATGAACAGAATTTTCTTTTGGACAAGTTTGTCATTGTGTTTATTGATGATATCTTGATTTACCCAAAGTCAACGGAAGACCACGCGGAGCATCTAAGGACATCTTTGGAAATTTTAAGAAAGAAGAGGTTGTATGCAAAATTTTCAAAGTGTGAATTTTGGTTACAAGAAGTTCAATTCTTAGGACACGTGGTAAGCCATGAAGGTATCAAAGTGGATCCAGCGAAGATTGAAGCTATTACGAATTGGGAAAGGCCAAAAACACCAACAGAGGTGAGAAGTTTCTTAGGGCTGGCAGGATATTATCGACGATTTGTTCTAGATTTCTCGAAGATTGTGACACCTTTGACGAAGTTTACCAGGAAAAATGAGAAATTTGTATGGAATGAGAAGTGTGAAGAAAGTTTTTAAGAATTGAAAAAGAGGCTAATCACGGCACCTGTTTTGTCACTTCCAGATGATCAAGGGAATTTCGTAATCTATAGTGATGCTTCTCATAAGGGATTAGGTTGTGTTTTGATGCATCATGATAAAGTCATAGCATATGCGTCTAGACAACTGAAACCTCATGAGCAGAAGTATCCTACTCATGAATTGGAACTAGCAGCGATAATATTCGCCTTGAAGATTTGGAGACACTATTTATATGGAGAAAGATGCGAGATTTATACGGATCATAAGAGCTTGAAGTACATATTCACGCAAAAGGAGCTTAACATGAGATAGATGAGTTGGTTGGAATTGATCAAGGACTATGATTGCACGATTAACTATCATCCGGGAAAAGCGAATGTGGTGGAAGATGCATTAAGCAGAAAAGAAAGACTAAACATGTTAACGATACCTGAAGAATTATATAAGGAATTTTAGAAATTGGGCTTGGAAGTCAGAATTTGCAAACCTGATGAAGCAAAGATGTACAATATGACTTTTCAACCAGAATTGTTAGAAAAGATAAGAAAGTGCCAAGAAGAAATAATGAATCAGGATATCAATGGGTTGGTTGGAGAAGAGTTATGCACGCAGAAGGACGACCAAGGTATTCTCGGATTTTCATCCAGAATTTGGATACCACCAGTGACCGAATTGAAGAATGAAATTCTACAAGAAGCTCACAATTCAAAGTATTCCATTCATCCGGGAAGTACCAAGATGTACAGAGATTTAAAGGAAAATTATTGGTGGCCGGACATGAAGAGAGAAATTACAGAATGAGTTAACAAATGTTACATGTGTCAGAGAGTTAAGACGGAGCACCAAAAACCAAGTAGATTATTAGAGCCACTAGAGATTCTAGAGTGAAAGTGGGAGAACATTGTTATGGATTTCATAGTTGGCTTACCAAGGACGAAAGCGAATCATGATGCTATTTGGGTTATAGTGGACAAACTAACCAAATCAGTGTATTTCTTGCCTATCAATGAAAGATTTTCACTAGATAAGTTGGTTCACATATATTTGAAGGAAATAGTAATGCGTCATGGAGTCCCTGTGTCTATTGTGTCAGATCGAGATCCACGATTCAATTCAAGATTTTGGAGAAGTTTTCAAGAATGTTTGGGAACTAAGTTGAATATGAGTACGGCTTATCAACCGCAGACGGACGGCCAAAGCGAGAGAACAATCCAAACAATTGAAGACATGTTACGTGTGTGTGTCATTGATTTCAAAGGAAATTAGGATGAGCATTTGCCCTTAGTGAAGTTTGCTTACAATAACAGTTATCATGCCAGTATAGGAATGCCTCCCTATGAAGCTCTTTATGGACGCAAATGTCGATCACCGGTATATTGGGACGAAGTCGTAGAATGTAAGATACTTGGACCCGAATTGGTACAATAGATAAAGGAAGTTGTTGAGATCATTCAGAAAAGGCTAATTGCAGCCCAAGATCGCCAAAGGAATTATGCAGACCAATCCAGAAAGGATATGGAATTCGAAGAAGCAAATCTAGTGTTATTGAAGGTGTCACCGTGGAAAGGATTATCGAGATTCGGAAAGAAAGGGAAGTTGAGTCCTAGATACGTTGGACCTTTTGAAGTTTTGAAACGTGTCGGCAAGGTGGGATACGAGTTGGCGTTACCCCCGCACATGGAGCATATTCATAATATTTTTCACGTATCGATGCATAAGAGATATAATCCAGACTCTAGGCATGTAATTGAGTATGAGCCGATAGAACTTCAGGCAGATTTATCGTATGTAGAGAATCCAATAGAGATTCTAGAAAAGAGAGAGAGATGGTATTGAGAAATAAAGTTGTGAATTTAGTAAGAGTATTATGGAAAAACCCAAAGGTTGAAGAGTCAACCTGGGAGTTAGAAAGTGATATACGAAAAAAGTACTCTCAATTATTTACTTAGGAGATTCTGAGGAAAGAATCATTTTAAGGGGAGGGAGGATGTAATATCCGGGACATGACATGTAATTATTTTTATCAATAAATGATTTTTATGTGATTTTATGTGATTTTTGGTGAATTATCTGATGATTGGTGTTGTTTTGTGAATGTTCATATGTGGTAAACTCTTGGTATGTTAATTTTATTATGTCCAGAATACAATATAGAGAATTAAGGTATTTTTCTGATAATTTTTGGAGTATTATATGATTTTATATTAATTTAGGAATTTATTAATTATTTTCTAAATAATTACAAAATTATTTTATAAAGCCGGGAATCGTCCAACCTCAACCATTTTTACAACCCGAAACTCTTCCGAAAACTCCCTCCTAACCTAATCTGGTAATTCCAGACATTTTCCTTGTTTTGACTTTTTCGATCCAGATTACGGTTAGACCCGTGCGCGGCCCGGCGTAATATTTTCGATACCCTAACCCTTTTCGATAACATTATCTTCGTACAAATCGCTTTATAAAAGCCCGGTTTTGATAATTATCCGAAATAGGATAATGCTTATCCAAAACAGGATAGTGCTTATCCAAAACAGGATAATGTTTACCCAAACGATCGTATTTATATTTACTTAGCGGCTAAGAAATATATTTATCGATCCAACATGATCCAGAACGTACTAATATTCCGTAAATATAAATAGCTCTTTTCTGATTTCATTTCACTTGTATAATCATAATCAGATAGTACAAACCAGTAAAACACAGGGAAAACCCTAACAAAATATCGTGTTCTTGAAAATCAATCGCACAAACGAAGGTGTTATCGAACTCCGATTCGGGCGTGCAATATATCAAAATGAAGCTCTCGAAAACCTCTTTCTGAATCAAACATCTTTTTTTGTGCAAGAATTAAGGTATTTTTCTTATTTAATTGTTTTATTTCGAATTTATTAAAGATTAAATTATGAATTTTTGTTCTTGATATTTTTGAGATGATTTAATGGCATAATCATGTAGATCCTTTCTTCCTGGTCATTTTGGTATATTATATGTCAAAAAATGAGTTCAATAACATGTAGAAAAGTATGTTTGATTCTTGGATTCATAAATTAGGGTTTATGTTCTTGAATAATTTCAATTGAAAATTAGGCGTTTCTTTATTAGGGGTTTTTAGACGATTTGAATGATTGGGTTGTGTTCCTGGTTAAATTTGGGATCGATTCATGTATATGTGTGCAACGAACGATTACTGGATAGCTCTAATCGAGCTTCGCCGGATTTTGGAAAGCACTCGCCGCCGGCGAGTGTTCTTCATAATTTTCAGATCATTTCAGGCGTGGTTTGATGATTTGGTTTATGGAATAATGTTTATCTTGCTTTGTACTACAAATCTGCACTTTTCTGTGTGTTTCTGGGCTTTGTAGCAGTTTTCCGGCGAGCTTGGAGTCGCCGGCAATGGCTGCTGCCGGTGAACTCGACGGGGACGGTGGCAAATTGCCATTTAGTCCCCCTACTTTTACAGAATTTACTTTTCAGTCCCTGTAGTCTTAAAACTTTATAAATATAGGATCTCTGTTTATAAAAATTATAAAAATGATATTCTGCTTATTTTTATTTTCCTAAAAATGTTTTAATTATTTAGAAATCCCAAAAATTCATTATTTAATTTCTGAAAATTATTTTTAATTTAAAAATAAATCTTAATTATTTAATTAATTAATTTTAGTTGATAATTAATTATGTAATTAGTCAATTAATTTAAATATTAATTGATTAATTAATTTAATTAGTAATTAATCAATTTTAATTAATTTAATAATTGGATTTAACTATTTATTTTTGATTTAAATATTTCGAAAAATAGTTTTGAGCTTTCAAATATTATTTTAAATTATTTTCAAAGCTTGATAATTATTATAAAATTATTTTAAAGCCAGATTCGGGTTTTCAAACCCGATTATTTAATTATAAAATGCTTCGGAGTCCCGTTTAAATTCCGAAAAATGTTCAAAAATTCATATTAAATACCTGGAAAATCATTTTGACCCCGAATCTTCTTTGAAAAATTATTTTGATCAAATATCTTACGTGTTATGTCCTATATGTGATCTGATTGCTGTATAATATGATTGTATGTGCATTGTTTGACTGTTTTTGCTGTAAGTTTCAATCCGTACGTCGGATTTGGGTGAAATGAAGGGTAGATAGAAGCTTGTATCGAATAGAATGAGATGAGAAGTAGTGTTGATGAGTATATGTGATGTCTAACGGAGGAAGCGAGGCGTAAAAAGGGAAAGCAAGTGGTTAGTGAGTGGAAACCAATTGACAAGTGTTAGTAAAGTGAAATCGAATTGATAAGGCAAGTGTCCCTGAACTTTCTTGTAGTATACTTGCGAATACTTTTAAACTCTTTTCATTATGTTACAATTATTCCCAGTAGTTCCTATTCTATATTGCAAGTACTTTGAAGTACTTAACCCTAAACCCTGATTCTTATTGATCTTGAGCCGCGAGCCTGATTTCTTGTAAACCATTGATTGTTGAATTCTTGGATATGAACCACACATATCTGATACTACTCCACAAATAAATATCTACCACATACTGATCCTTGATGTGAGATTGATTATTAGACGAACCTTTATGCCTTGTATAATAGAAGACCATTCCTTGTAACCTTTGCACCCTTGGTCTTCTTCACTCTGATTCTTTCCCTGGATTGAAAGTCAATCTTCTTATTTACCTTGTTATACCTTCCTGGTGTTGTGAATCACCTTATACTTCAAGATAAATGCTATTTATGATTTAGTTTATTGAATTACATCGTTCATCATGTTATTATTATAAAATTGGATTGTTTTTAAATATGGACCAGATTCGTGGTCAGACCAAATTCGTGGTCATAATAGGCCAATGTGTGCCTTGGATCCAGTATATAGAGCAAAGCTGGGAGCCTTGCTCGGGGTTAGTGCATGATTGATCAGCAGCCTAACCTTGGTTTTTTAAATAAAAGTGAATATCCTATTATAATCATTGTTTATCAGGAAACTTGATTTCCTATATCATTTCAGTTGATCATTATTAAATCTCAGTGCTGTCATTATGACTTGCTAAGATATTTAGCTCACTCTTGCGAATCTGTTTATGATCTTTTCCAGTTAAGAAGGAAACTGGTGATGGCGAGGATCCCGAGTCGAGTGTGCTAGCTAGGTTTTCAGGTTGAAATGGAATGAGATAATAGAAGATGTGTGGCTAGTGTATAATAAAAGTTTGTAATAAAGTTTGACTTCAGATGTAAGATAAATAAATTTTGGATTTGGTACGTTTGTAATAAATAAGATTGTGGCTTGTGGACATACTTTGAACTGTTGCGATCCGTGGATATGGTAAGTAGGGTCATTGCATATATATTATTATATTGTTCATAAACAGGTTTAAATATGGTGTATATGTGTGTTGTGGACCCCAAACTTCTG
The DNA here is from genome assembly GCF_009905375.1 of Apium graveolens. Classification (NCBI taxonomy): domain Eukaryota; kingdom Viridiplantae; phylum Streptophyta; class Magnoliopsida; order Apiales; family Apiaceae; genus Apium; species Apium graveolens. The sequence continues at coordinate 55,928,502 of NC_133650.1, forward strand.
ACCCGGGCTTGGAGGGCGTCACACTCCGATTGGTTGCAGCTGTCCAATTTATGCACGTGTACGACTGGGATGTCAAGCTCTTCTTCTTTCGGTTATCACCTCTCCTCTCCTTTTCTTCCTTCTGGGTTTGATGTTTTTTGCTCCTTTCATTGATCATGGCTTCAGTTCTGTACACGTGCCTTTGTTGTGAAGAGAGATTTGTTTCTTTTAATCCAGCTGATCTGATTGATTAAGCCTGAAGTTTTCCTTTATGATTTATGTTTTTTGTGTTTTGATTGTCTGGTATTGACTGTGTTTTCTGTGTGTTTATCCTTTTTAGTATAATTACTGTTCACATTGTTTAGTTTTTGGTGTGTGTTTTGTGTTATGTTGTTAGTTGGGTTGATTTGAACACTGAATACAGATTGGTGAATAGGTTTAATTATTGAATAGTCCTTTATTTTGGATAATTAAGCATGGAGTTTTCCTTTTTGGGTTGTCTTTTTTTGTGTTTTGATTGACTGTTATTGACTGTGTTTTCTGTGCATTTACCCATTTTCAATGTAGTTACTGTTCATATTGTTTAGTTTTTGCTGTATTTTTTATGTTATGTTGTTAGTTGGGTTGATTTGATCAGTGAATGCATATTGGTGAATAGGTTGGATTAGTGAATTATCCTTTATTTTGGATAAACATTCCATGCGTTCTCTCCGTTGGCTGAATGTCAATTATGTTCATATTGAATTTTTGGGTGTTCTCTGACATAGTTGACTAACCATTTGTTTGTACAAGCATTCTCTTGTTGGGCTGTGTGTGAATAGTTAATGGTCTTTTGTTTTGAATAAACATTCTATGTGTTCTCTTGGTTGACTCTGTGTTGCGTGTCAATTATGTTCACGTTGATTTTTTCTGCGTTCTCTGACATGGTTGGCTAGCCATTTTTTTTGGACAAACATTTTCTTTCTAGGTTGTGTATTAGATGTAAATTATCTTCGCATTGTTTGACATCTTTGTATTTTTGCTTCTTCATGGCTATTTTGGTTTTTTATGTGTTTTTTGTGACGGGTTGGTGGTTTGGTGGGTTTGATCGGTAAATGTGGTTTGGTAAATATGTTGTATATTGAATTCTGTTCACGTTGTTTTTCTAGGTTTTCAGTGATATTGTTGTATTTATTGGTATCTCTTCACGCTATGCTCTTGGTATTTAGAGTCGTTAATGTTAGGCCTCAATGATACTATAGAAGGGGGTTAAATATAGTATCTACAATCAATTCGATTATAAACACATGTAACAGAAAATAAGTTTATTCAATATATCAAACTCTGTTACAGTGGGTTTAATCTACTCTCTCAGTGATGTATGATATCACTAAGAGCTGCTAGGGTTATAATGAATAATATTCTCGTGAATGATAACATTTATAGTGTAAACCCTAATCTGTGTTTATATACTACACAGTTACAAGATATCTCCTAATTGATATGATAGGTTCTGCTTCTTAAAATACATCAATCATAGATTATCTACTGTAGTCCTTTAGCTATACAACTCTCCAATCATATCTTCTTTTGTTTAATCCAGATCATCTCCTATAAATCAGCCGCTTTTCATCCCTGAAGTGTATCTGCACTTAAGTTCTGATGTAAGTCATGATGGCTTAAGTTCTAATAACTTCCTGTCTTCAATAAGTTCTGATTTCCAGTTAAGTTCTGATAGTAAGTTTTGAAACTAAACAAATCAGATTAGACATGACATCACAAATATATCTAACAATCTCCCCCAACTTGTAAATTATAAAAATATACAAGTTTATAGATTTAATGATGTCAAAAACATTTAAGTACAAATGCAATGAGAGTTTATATGCATAACTAAATATAACTTACAGTCCATGCAGCTTTTACCAAATTCTCTGAATCAGCCTGAATCCATAATGATTCCTTACAAAGTCTGATACCAGCTTGGTCTCTGCATTTCTTTTAACTTCAAGTAACTGAGCTTTGACTTGCTGTAGTTCTTCATCTTCAGTATCACCAATCTGATATATGGCAGCTTTGAGTGTAGAAATTGGATTTCTTTCAAGTCCATCTCCCATTCTGATTACCCTTGGATGTGTGGAATCTTCATTATAGCATAAGCCTCTTCCTTTCAGAATTACTTCTACCTTAGCAGAATTCTTCCTCATAGGAATTTCTCTTCCATCATCCCCAGTCATCATTGAAGTATACTCTGTCATTATTGCACCAGAAATTCTGAGTAAATCTCTTATTGCCTTCAGAATATATTCTGATCATTTCTTGGTAACATCAGAATTTACCTCTAGTAGATAAAGAATATATTGGAGCTCTGTGACAGATTTCTTGAGCACATCAAAGTTAGATAATCTATAAGTTCTACTATCAATCAGAAATAAGATCAATTTCTCTTTTTCTTCATAATCATCAGGAGTATCCATCACTACTTGAGCATAAAGCACTTTATCAAGGTGCTTCTGTGTGATCTCTTCATATGGCTTGTCAGTCAATGTGAATGGATCTCTAGTATCAAATTCTATCCCAGTCTGGAATTTATCTCTGGCAGAACCTAATCCAGAAGTATCTCTAGCTTGCTTGGCTTTTACCCCAAATGCTGCAAGTTGATTCAACATCTGATTTGTCTTAGGCTGAACTGGAATAGACTTGTTCCATAGCAGCTTCTTCTTGTCTTCTAATGTTAAGCTGTCTATGTCAACTTGAGCAGTGTCAGAGGTTGATGTCTTGATGAATTGGTCAGGATTTGCAGTTTCATCTGTAGCTTGCTGTTCTGAAATATCTTCAGGATTTATTAAGTTCTGAACTTCTTCACTCTGAACAACTTGAGCTATGTCAGAGGTTGTCTTAGATTCTGTTGTCATCCTCTTTCTCTTCAGAGTTTTAACTGTTTCATCTTCAGCAGCAGCATCATCAAAGATTTGAACCATCTTGCACACAGGATCCATCAGAATTTGAGGAATCTTCATCTTCTGTTTCTTGACTGTCTCCCCAACTTTTCCTTTTCCCTTGTCTTTGGGATCAATAGTAGTTTGAGATCTAGTCCTTGATCTAGGAATCTCTGTGGAAGATCTTTCTCTTATCACAATCCCTTTTTTTTCCCTTGGTGGCTTTTTAGCATCAGAAGCTTTTGACTTAGATTTGCTCTTTTTAGCAGCAAATTTAGCTTCTTCTTCTCTTAGTTCCTCTAAATCCGCTCCTGGATTATCCTTAAGGAATAGTCTCTTGTCCAATTCTTCATCAACATATTGAATTTTGGTATCTTTGTAGAAGGATGTTGCTTTCTTTCCTTTGAATTTCAAAGTCTGCAAAAACTTTTGTGACTCTTGGCTTCCAGTGTAACACCCCCAAATCCGGGGTCGGGGATCCGGGTTGTCATGAGTTCTATTTCCCTTAATAACACCCAATCTTAATAAATAATCAACTACTCTGTACTGTGACCCCACAATAAACACACAGACCACAAGTTATAGTCTCAGAGATGAATATCCAAAAAAATAATCACAAGTCATTTTATTCCACAATTATCTGCCAATACACCTTAAAAGGGTTTCTGAATAAATTTACATTTCTTTGCCATTATTACAATTCATAAATATACATAAATCTGGTACATCAAAAGTTGAAGCCTAGCCTATTGGTAGTTCCTACCTCAGCTACAGCGGCATCAATGCCTATAGGAAACTGCGGAACGTTTCCTATCCGCTCGCGAATTGGGAGCTTGGTCCTGTTCATCTTTTCTATCTGTTATTGTGTGATGAAAGAAGAAAGCAAGGGTGAGCAGCAAGCCCACCAAAATAATATGTATAATGATTAACAATATATGAGCCTTCTCATAGTACTCATGAAAGTCTTGGTCAAAAGAAATGAACCAAGTTTGATATCTTAATGCGATGAAGTCGCAAAATATTCAGTATATGTACATATATACTTTTCACAATCTTTGAAATCCTCTGACGTGTATAATATACACAGAGTTCCAGTTTATAACTGTATAAAAATATCGTTGCAAGGTGATCTCATATATCTAACCTTGTCTCAACGTTTTTCCGAAAATCTTTGACATGCACAAGATAATCATTTACTAGATATAAGTTTAAAAGATGAAGTTACAAGATACTCCAATATACTTATATCCGAATACTACTTGAACTACCACCGTTCAAGTTATAATCAGTTTCAAAAGTTCATCACCCAGATGAGACTACAAGATAAGACTTGAATAGATTCAATCCTTGAAATATCATTATAAATAATGAAGTTACGAGATGCTTCATTAAGTCCCAATATATATATCCACATATATATCTCTTAAACATTTCCTGGAACCTCTGTTATGTAAAGTATGAACAGAGTTTGAAACATCCAATAAATTTTGGAAAGGAAAAGAATTTTGGCATAAGCCCGATATCTTGCTGATCAGGCAAAGATACCAATAAATAACTTTTTCTACTAGTAGATGGATGAATCCCCCACCGGTCATCACCCTGGCCACATAAGGACCTTGTGCTGGACCGCCACCCGACCTCTTACGCGTTGATGGACTGCCACCCAGCCACTTACACTTTGATAGACCGTACCCCGGCCTGTCGCTTATGCCGACTCAATTAGATGGACTTACTTCCCGAATGTTGGGCAAGTAATCAAATTGTTTTCTCAAAACAGCAACCACGTTGCGAATGTAAAATACACCACAGAGCCGGATCCCCCAGGTTTTGAGCGAGTATTTAAATCCCCTTTAAAAAGGAAGATCTTAAATATATAAAAATGAGTTTTGGGATCCGCTCTAACTTTTAAAAATCATTTTAAAGACTCGAAAACACTTTAAAGAGTGTTTGGAGTAATGTTGATTTAATAAAGTAAATCAGTCCCAATATATTAGAAAATATCTGAATATTGTTATTTAAATAATATTCCCATAAAGAATAATCTTTATACAAATAATTGAGGTAGAAGTTGTAAAACTTATACTTGAAATGAGTATTAAATAACCAAAGATATATTTATACGAAAGTACTATCTTTATTTGAATAATCAAAGATAAGTTTGATTATCGACACCTTATTCTTTAATAAAATAAAGAATATATCTCAGCAAATAATCGGAGTCATAGATCCTCAAATGAATATTCAAATAATATTCATTAAATAATATAAACTGAGTCATAAGCCCTCGAATGAATATTCGAAATAATATTCAATTAATAAAATAAACTGAGTCATAAGCCCTCGAATGAATATTCGAAATAATATTCATTAAATAATATAAAGTTATCGAATAAACCTTATTCGATTAATAGTTTTTAAAAACTATTCATATATATATATATATATTATACTCGGGAGCCTCGCCTCCCGGTTTTAGAAAAAGTTCACCTTTTGCTACAATATATATACCATATCACATGCTACAATATATCGCAAGAATTTGCTAATAACAAATATGCATTTATCGCAAGATCATGCATATACGCATATATATCACAACAACAGTATAACGGGTAGAAAACTTGCCTGAGTGACTGGGGGTAATAAAAGGCCTGGGACGAGTCTGACAACCTATAAACAACATATAAGTCGCAATTAAACCAAAGTCGCTTATGAATCTATACTGTAACCACTCTAGACTCTAATGCTCGCTTTGCGCTTAACGCTTCACTTAAGTCGCTCGAGTACCCTCGGCTCCACCATTTTTAATAAATTAACCATTAAGAGTTTTAAGGCGATTCTTTCGCGAGTGCCTTACCAACTGCCTATTACACTTTACATAAATGTTTCATACTCCAATTAGTCATTTAGGGTCTTTAACCAATGTTTCAAAGTAAGGCGAGGGGTAATGGTTCATTCGCGAAACGCCGTTACTTAAAACAGTCATTTCTCCTAAACCGTACATCGGAATCAAACGAACCACATATCAAAACGAAGCTCATAACATGAACTATCTAAACATGGCAATGGTCAATACCTAGCAGGGAGTTCTCGGGTCCTAATGTTATGAACAAAAACAGACTAAAGTAAATCGGACATTACGACGGCTATGTTTACGTGATTTCCCAAAATTTTACCAACCAATTCAACACCAAATCATCACCAATCAATCCCAATACAACCATATGACCATATCACTCATCAACCACTTTAAACCATTTAAACCAAGCTCAAATCATACCATGAATCATCAAGAACAACTAGTGCTACTTTTTAACTCCAAAATCAACAAAAGCACTTAACCACTAAGATCTCAACATGACAAAACAACTACTACACTTAATCTCTCATTCCATCATCATAATCATTTATACCAAACAACTAAATGCTAAGATAATGAAGAGTTATACCTTCCTTGAAGCTTTTAATCCATGAAAGATCCTTGGAATGCCCATGGAAGCCTTAATCTAACCTCCTACAAGCTTGTTCTTTCAAAGAAATCAAGAACACAAAAATTAATTTCAAGAAAGTACTATTCACCATCTTCTTGAATGATTTATAGGAAATGCTAGGAAAGGATTTTGAAGCTAAGATTTCTAGGAAGTATGTAACTTAACTAGGAGAAGCTAGGATAATTACCTTGTAAATTAGCAAGTGGAGGAGCTTGGACTTCCCTTTTGCTAAGAAAGAAGCCGAGAGCTTCATGAAGAAAATGGAGTGTTTTGTGTTTTTTGTGATTTGTTTTGATTTGCCTTGGTTGTTTTTGTTTTGATTTTGGTTAATTACCTTATTAACCTTGAACTTTGTGTGGTTATCATTCATCCACACCTCCTTCCCCCCTATGTCATGCTTATGTCACCTTGTGATGTCATTATCCCTTACTTGCCCTCTCCTTATTGGTTGGATGACCTCATCATCCCTAACCTCCTTGATTAACTTCCTAATTGTTTGCCTAACGACCGCTGATCTGTTATGCAGTTCGCTTAACTTTCGTTCTCGTTTATCGTTTGAGGGATCCCGGGATTTTATTACTTGGGTTCCCTTAACCTTTCTCAATACATTATATTCCTTTTATAATCCTCTCTTATAATCCTTGAATTTAAATCCTTTCAATCATGTTACCTTATACTCAATTCTTTCGGTATCTGGTGGATTCTCGGGAAAAATCAAAAGGTTCAAATTTGGATTCTGACGATCTTTACATACACTTATATACCACATAGAGTACTACTAATATCTCAGAAGATCAATAAAAGAACCCCTACATAGTGTGGCATGAAAAGTTTTCTCATTCAGCATAATCTGCAAAATCACTATTCATAAGGGTTTCAAAAAAATTCCAAAATTTGGGGTTATTACATCCAGCTTGGACTAGCACATTAGAAGTAGTTGTCAGAACTTGATCATCAGTATTTGAAGTATCAGCATTTGTGATCAACAAAGGAACATCCTGATCTGTTGGCTTCTTTCCTTCCTTATTCCTCCCTTGCATAGCAGATCTATCAAAGTTCTTTCTACCAGACATTCTCTGATGAGAACTTGTCTGTTGAGTGGGAATTTTGCTCAGCTGCTTCCCTTGACTTTGACCTCTACTCTTTTCAGAGTTTCCCTGGTCATCTCCATGATCATCCTTTTTCTTCAGTGTTTGGCTTGGTGATCATTTGGACTTAACTACCTTCTCCCCCTTTTTGGCATCATTTGTCAGGAGTAGAGAAAGAAGGAGTTCCACTGAAGATTGGATCTCATTTAACTGAGTCTATTGAGCAGCTTGATTTTTTAATACCTCATCCAGTTGGGCCTGCTGCTTGGTTTGAACAAGCTCAATAGCATCCACTTTTTCTTGAATTGGTCTGATAAACCTCTTCTTGTCTAGATCTTGCATCATGGCTAGCTTATCAGCTATTTCCTGAAGTTTATTAACCTTTGCATGAGTCTTGGACTGTTGACCTTGTAGAGTTCTTGTACTGAGATCAGTGACCTTTAGTTGATGCTTGAAGTCAGAACTTGTCAGCAACTCATCAGCTTTTGAAACATGTTCTATCAGAACATGTGGGATGGGAATAAAATCATTATCATTCCATTTATGCATCCACTCAGCCCCTCGAAAGGTTTCCTCCCATGGAACTGGAACAACATCTTCTTCAAACTGGAATAATGCCTCATTTCCTGTAGGCACTGGAGTGTTTACTGGAGCTGACTCTTCAGAATTTGCTAGAATCTCCTTATCTTCAGATAACACCAAGGCATGTGTGGCTGGAGGAGACTCTGAAGCAGTTGCAGCTTTGTCTAAATTCTGATCTTCAGTTCCAAGATCAAGAATTGGTGTTGTTGGTATCTCAGCCTGTAAAATTGGAAAAGTAACAGGAGTTGGTTGTTTTGTAGTTGGAGCTTCCAGATATAGAACAATAGGTATATTCAAATTATGAATATCTATTTCAGGACTTGTCTCTTGTTCTTCAACATCATCTGTAGCTTTGATTGGAGAGTGAGGTGGAGAAATCACAGATTCTTGTACAGGTTCTGATCTATGAACTTCAGAAATTTCAGATTCTTGAATCAGAACATCTTCAGTTGCTGGCAGGGCTTCAATCACAATAGGTTCTGATGAAATCAGAGATTCCTGATCCCCTTCCTCAGCATCTTCAGCATCCTCGGATTGAGTTTGTGCAATATGCACACCTGCTCTTGTCTTCCTCAATCTTGATTTTCTAGATGGAGTGGTGACATGATCTGTATCAGAATGTGAAGACCTCTTTCTTTTATGAATGCCAGAAGCTTCAGCTGCTTTCTCCTTCTGAAGAGTTGACTCTTCAGCTTCTTCTGTCACAGGACCTGATATAGGAATCTGGACCTGTTCTTCCTCATCTGATTTATCTCTCAGAATCAGCCTTCTCTTTCTCCTTGGTGGAGATTGAGGAACAGATTTAGCTTTTGAGGTTTTGGGTCTGGAGGATGTGTCAGATTTTACAAGTGGCACCTTTTGAGAAGTACTAGAGGTTGGTTTGGTTTTGGATTTGGGTCTGGACTGTGAAGTGCTGACAACAGGTGCTGATATTGGTGGTTGTGAGGTAGACTGTGGTTGTTGAGTAGTGGATGGTTGTGATGGTGCTACATCAGGGAATATGGCTGTGTAAGTGCCTGAGATAGTGTTAACTAAGAACTGTTTGATAGATTGGGGTATTTGGAGAGGTCTTAGTACTTCCTTCTTGTTATCAGCAGATAACAAGTCAGCAAATGCCCTTTTATGTAACTTAAAAGGTTCCATTAGGTCACTGGACACTTTTGGCTTATCAGGTTAACAATAACTATAAATTAATTGACAGGACCTAGAAAAATATACTACATTTGCATCTTCCTTCATTCTGTCACCAATATAGCCTAACACAGCAGATGCATAATCAAAATGAGTCTGATTAAGAAGTGCATACCCTATTTGTTGACTCATGATTGTAATGGCATCAAAATTGGAGCATTTGTTAGCAAAAGTCTTTATGATGCAATCAAAGAAGAAGCTCCATTCCCTCCTGATGTAAAGCATCTTCAACTGTCCTAGCTTGGAAAAGCTTTTCTCATATCCCAAGCTTGCCATCATGTTCTGAAGAACAGATTCTCCAGGTGCTGAGTTGTAAGTGCAGTTTTCAGGCAGATGAAGAGCCTGCCTCATTGTAGTAACGGTTACCATATACTCATTTTTTCCTGATGAGAAGATGATTCTTGGAGATCCAGTTTCACCTCCATCATCATAGATTCCAGTCTTCCAGAACTCCAGCACTTGTTTACCAGAGATTGCTTGAGGTTGGGTCAGAGCATACCCAATCTCACTGTGAGCCAAGAAATCCTGAACAAAGTGAAGTTCTGAATGAGCTTCATCCTTGTTCAAGATAGCAGAGTAGTTGTTTGGGACAAACTTAGCTCCATTAAAAATAACATCCTTTGGTGCCATTTATGTTGAAAAATCAAGTGAAAATTTTATGTTTCCAAAGTGTTTGATAAAATGCCTGTAAAAGAACGTCAAGAAAATGAGAGAGTAAGAATATAAGAGAGAGAGAGAGAGAGAGAGAGAATAGAGTAAAAGAGTGGGTAAAAGATTGTATAATCTTTTATCTCTGATATTTATACTCTGCACATGGAAACGTCACTTTTTGTGAATTAAAACCGGCAGCTTTACACTTGGCAGCGTGTAATCAGTTAAAACATAATAGTGGGCACGATAAACTTGCAGTAATTATTGCACACCTGCACATACCAAAACCATCACGCAACCCACTAACCAATGATTATGACTATTTTTATCTCACCTAATTATTTTTCTGAGAAATATAACCATTACAGTAAATACCAAAAATAAGTCAAGTAAATAAATAATGCCACGCTAGCATCAGGATTTGCATCAGAACTTGACTATTATCAGAATTCAACGTTCATCAGAACATGGCTTCTATACTCAAAAAGTGAATGACTGTTTCTGTGTTTCTTCACACAAATACTAAATGGTTTCTTCAGAGTTTAATCATCAGAACATAATCAAAAATTGTCCTCATAATTTATGCAAATAATACTTAACTGTTTATCAGAAACAACTTAATCACCACAGTAATTTTCATCATTCATATGGAGTGATAGTGTGTATATGTGCAAATGATCAGATAAAGATTAAAGTCGAATAAACTTCAGTATATCTTAGAAATAAGGCATAACTAAGAAAAATGCTTAAAATCAGTCTTGAATTGTGAAGTCTACTGTAGAATAAAGTTATGCAAGAATCCACATCAACTGTTTGTGCTTATTTTATGCATCTTTTAAAATTCTTTTGATAAGGGCTTCTCTGTATAAATGAGATACAACTGCCATCAGTATTAATGCTATTATCAGCTTTCTCCAGTAATCAGAGAATGTGAAAATTCACCAAGGAAAATTAATTTGCTTTTTTAATGCATATAACTTAATACCATCAATGCACTTGGATCTTCCCTTTCACATAAATTACTCTAGATCTCAAAGGAGTACCTGATTTCAATTTTTTTCTTTTCTTTATTTTCTTCAGATAAGTGAGGCTTATCAAGCATGTAGTTCATCGTTAAGATTTATTGACATCAGAATTTGACAGATAAGAAGCAATAATCTAGTTTGTGACTTAGTAATAAAATACAGGAAGTAAATTTGACTAAGATCAAAATCAAAATTTGCTTGTGTTATTGATTTCCACATAAATAACTAATTCACACATGGGATACATAGTTTGTTAAAGACTACTAAGTTAGCATCTAACATAATAATCCTCATTGGATTGAATAGTCACAGAACATTCAAAACACTTCCAGAATTTATAGAATCACATCAGATAATAGGCAGTGTTTAATATGTTACAATTTAAGCACAAATTACATTGAGATAAGAAAATCTGTAAACACTGATCATAAAGTCTGATGTATGAGAACAAAAACTAAATAGATTTTGAGAAAGAACCTGAAACCATTCCAAGTTCATTTACCAGTCTTGTAAAAGTAGCTTCACATAGTGGTTTTGTGAAGATATCTGCTAGTTGTTGATCTGTTGGAACAAAATGCAATTCCACTGTACCTTCCATCACATGTTCCCTTATAAAATGGTACCTAATGCTGATTTGCTTTGTCATTGAATGTTGAACTGGATTTAATTTCACAGCAATAGCACTTTGATTATCATAGTAAATAGGTATTTTAGAAAATTCTAACCCATAGTCCAGTAACTGATTCTTCATCCAAAGAATCTGTGCACAACAACTTCCTGCAGCAATATATTCTGCTTCTGCAGTTGATGTGGAAATTAATTTCTGTTTCTTGCTAAACCAAGAAACCAATCTGCCTCCAAGAAATTGGCAGCTTCCACTAGTGTTTTTCCTGTCTATTTTGCATCCTGCAAAATCTGCATCTGAGTAACCTATTAGCTTAAAATATGATTCCCTAGGATACTACAATCCTAGATCAACTGTACCATTGAGCTACTTGAAAATTCTTTTCACAGCTATTAGATGAGGTTCTCTTGGATCAGCCTAAAATCTTGCACAAAGACAGGTAGCATACATGATATCTGGTCTACTTGCAGTTAAATAGAGTAGAGAGCCAATCATACCTTTGTAGTTAGTAATATCTACTGATGTTCCAGTATCTTTATCTAACTTGGTGGCAGTGGCCATGGGAGTTGATGCAGTAGAACTGTCGTGCATTCCAAATTTCTTGAGTAGATTTCTGGTGTACTTGGATTAACTGATAAAAATACCTTCTTCAGTTTGTTTGACTTAAAGTCCCAGAAAATAACTCAACTCTCCCATCATACTCATTTAATATCTTGACTGTATTAACTTGGAAAATCTTTCACAAAGTTTTATATTTGTAGAGCCAAAGATGATATCATCAACATATATCTGTACTAAGTCCTTTCCATGGTTGAGGTAGAATAAAGTCTTGTCAATTGTGCCTCTATGAAATCCACTTTCCAGAAGGAATTGAGCCAGAGTCTCATACCATGCTCTAAGAGCTTGCTTAAGGCCATAAAGTGCTTTGTCAAGCCTGTAGACATGATTTGGAAATTTTGGATCTACAAAGACTGGAGGTTGTTCAACATATACCTCTTCTTCCAATTATCACTTTTCACATCCATTTAAAAGACTTTAAACTTCTTGTGAGCAACATAAGCCAAAAAGATTCTTATGGCTTCCAATCTAGTAACTGGAGCAAATATTTCATCATAGTCAATACCCTCCTGTTGAGAGTAACCTTTAGCAACTAGCCTTGCTTTGTTTCTTGTAATTATGCCATCACTATCAGTTTTATTTCTGAACACCCATTTTGTACCAATAATTGATCTGTCCTTTAGTCTTGGTACTAGGATCCAGACTATATTTCTTTCAAATTCATTTAACTCTTCCTGCATTGCTTGCACCCAATCAGCATCTTGAAGAGCTTCTTCCACTTTCTTTGGTTCAGTCTGAGATAGAAAGGAATGATAGAGACATTCATTTATTGTTGCTGTTTTAGTTCTGACACCTGCTTCAGGATCTCCAATTATTAAGTCAGGTGCGTGTGATTTAGTCCACTTCCTTATATATGGAAGTTGATCTCTAGAACTGGATACTCCCTCATGATCCATGCTGTCTCCATCAGCATTTTCTGATGCTCCCCCTGAAGTTATGCTCTCTGAGATTCCAGAATTTGAGTTGGATCCTTCAGGAATTGAAGAATTAGAGTTTCCGGAATTGTCAGAATTTGGCTCATCAGAACTTGAAGAGCCAGTGACTGGTTCTGATGCTTCTTGAGAGTCTTGAGATGTGGTATGATCATCAGCTTGCTCCCCCTGAACAAGTGCATTTTCCTTTGGAGCAGTTATCACAGTTTCAATGATATCAGAATTTAACCCGTCAGAACTTACAGGATCAGGATTTAGGTCATCAGAATTTACAGAATCAGAATTTACATATTCATTTTCAAATCTCAGCTGATCATGATCACTGAAATCTTCAAGTCCAGTAATCTTTTTATCATCAAAAGATACATTGATAGATTCCATGATAACCCTTGTTCTTAAATTGTAGACTCTGAAGGCTTTTGTGGAAAGTGGATATCCAACAAAAAATCCTTCATCAGCTTTTAGATCAAATTTTGACAGTTGTTCAGGATGAGTCTTAAGAACAAAACACTTGCATCCAAATACATGAAAGTATTTCAGATTTGGCTTCTTTTTTTTCACCATCTCATATGGTGTTTTTCCATGCTTGTTTATGAGTGTAGCATTCTGTGTAAAACAAGCAGTCTACACAGCTTCAGCCCAAAAATAGGTTGGTAGCTTTGCTTCATCAAGCATAGTTCGTGCAGCTTCAATAAGAGTCTTGTTCTTTCTTTCTACAACTCTATTCTGCTGTGGAGTTCCAGGTGCAGAAAATTCCTTCTTTATTCCTTGCTCTTTGCAGAACTCTTCCATGATTGAATTCTTGAACTCAGTACTATTATCACTTCTTATTATTTTAACAGAATCTTTGACTAACTTATCCAGCTGTCTGACATGATCAGTTAGAGTAGATGCAGTTTCATTCTTCTTGTGCAAGAAATACACCCAAATGTATCTTGTGAACTCATCCACTATAACCATAACATATTTCTTCTTTGTAATAGACATGACATTGACTGGACCAAATAGATCAACAAGCAGTAAGTGATAAGGCTCAAGAATTGAGGATTTAGTTTTGCTCTTGAATGAAGATTTTCTTTGTTTTGCCTTTTGACATGAATCACAAAGACCATCAGGAGAAAATATTGATTTTGGCAGTCCTCTCACAAGATCTTTCTTTACTAGCTCATTTATATTGTTGAAATTTAAATGAGAGAGTCTCTTGTGCCAATTCCAGCTTTCTTCAATTGATGCTCTGCTTAAGAGACGGATTACAAAACCATCAGAATTTGTTGAAAGTCTAGCTTTATATATGTTACCATGTCTCTAACCTTTCAGAACCGCTTTGCCTATAGAATTACTTACAACTTCACAGTGTTCTTCAAAGAAATCCACATGATAACCTCTGTCACAGATTTGACTCACACTTAGCAGATTGTGTTTAAGTCCTGGGACAAGAGCTACTGATTCAATTATGGCATTCCCAAGATTGATATTGCCATATCCCAGAGTCTTTCCCATGTTGCCATCTCCATTAGAAACTCCTGGGTCATCTTTCTTTACAAAGTCTGATAGCAGGGCTTTATTTCCAGTCATATGTCCTGAACATCCACTGTCCAGAACCAGGATGTTTTTCCTGTTGTCCTGCAATCACAAAGACCACTATTGATTAGTTTTAAGGACCCAGACTTGCTTGGATCCTTTGGCCTTGTTAAGTTTGTTAACATTTGTAGCGGATTTAATTTCAGAGTTTATGCTAACATGCTTTTTATCATACTTTATATCAGACTTTGTATCAGAATTTACACTAGAAGGAATTACACTTATTTTCTTTAAAGAAGGTTTTATTTCATAATAATCATAGTACAAACTATAATATTTCTTATAAGTATAAATAGAATGCCATAAACTACCACAATGAAAATAAGGATTTTGTGGTTTAAACCTAACAGACTGACTCTTAACTCCTGAACTAGGAGGTAAAGAGTTTATATCTTTATTTTTCCTGCAAAAAGAAGCAAGATGGTTAGAGTTTCCACAATTATAGCATTTCTTTCTAAGAGCATTAGGAACAGGCATATAATTATTACTTTTATTTACACCTTCCTTTTCATTCCTATTTTTCTTAGCTTCCTTTACCTTGTTCACATTTTTAATCTCTTTCAGCTTATACTTAAGCTACTTCTTTGTCATTAAGCCAATGTTTACCAAAGCTGGTTTTTCCTGTTTTAATTTGTCAGAAGATGACTTTTCTTTGACTTCTGTTTTAGAGTCTTTCATCTTTTCAGAATCAGACACAACAGTTTTTGTAACAAATTTAACAGGATTTACCTTTGGCTTTTCAGTATGTTTGATAGCAATTGGCTTAATTGGCAAAGTCCCTTTCTCACTTTTACCATCTTTATAACCTAACCCCTCTTTCCAGTTTCCACTACTTAGAATCTTTTTCTAATTCAGTTTTTAGATAATCATTACGTTTAAGAAATTCATTCTTAACATACACAGCATTATCTCTCTCTATCTGAATAGTGTTCATCTTGACTAACTCTTGTTCAAGATAGCTATTTCTGTTTTTGTACTTTAGATTTTCAGATTTTAATCTTTCATTCTCTAAAGTCTGATCTCTATAGATAATATAAATGTTTTTCAGAAATAATATCAACTCAGTAATATCTTTTGTATCAAAACCAAGAGTTGATAGAGGTACCTTTAGTTCAGCAGCATCAGAACTGCTATCAACATTTGCTATTAAGGCATAGTTCACCTCTTCTTCAGATTCTAAAGTATCTGCCCAGTTTTTCTTCTTTGTGATAAGTGCCTGGCCTTTATCACCTTTTCCTTTCTTGCAATCAGGAGAGATATGGCCTCTTTCACCACAATTGTAGCATTTGACATTTGAGTTGTCTCCTCTGTCAGACTTTCCTCCTTTGTCTTCAGTCTTTCTGAACCCTTTCTTGTCAGAACTTCCACCTTTCCTGGAAAACTTCTGACCCTTTTCTGAATTTCTTGTAGGCTATCTTTGTGATACCCTTCACCATAAGAGCACATAGTTGCATCATCTCTGCATCAACATCCACTTCAGATAAATTTTCAGGTTCTGAATCATCATCATCAAAATCTGATGACTCTGAATCAGACTGTATGATGAGAGCCTTTCCTTTTGCCTTCCTAGAGACAATTGGCTTTTCTTCAGTCTTTAAAACAATTGTCTTAGACTTCCCTCCATGCCTCTTCTTTCTTTGCTCCATCTCAAGTTCATGAGTCTTGAGCATCCCATAGATTTCATCAAGAGACATATCAGCAAGTTCATAGTTGTCTCTTATTGTAGTAGCTTTCAAATCCCACTTTTCAGGAAGAGCTAGTAGGAATTTCATATTTGAATCTTCTGGATCATATTCCTTATCCACTAGTGACAGATCATTCAATAGCTTTGTGAATCAGTCATATGTATCAGTTAGTGACTCATCAGATTTTGAGTCAAAGTGCTCATACTCCTATGTGAGTATTGTCTTCCTGTTCTTTTTAATGGCATTGGTACCTTGACATCTCACTTCCAATGCATCCCAGATATCTTTTGCAGTCTTGCATCCAATCACCCTGTTTGATATGACATTGTCAAGTGCACTATAAAATAAATGTCTTACTTTTGCATCCTTCCCTAGTGAAGAGATGTCTTCAGTGGTGAGTTCTCTATTTTCTTTGGAAATCATCTTCCGTGGCTCATTCTCAACTGCAATAGAAAGCTTTGTGGGCTTGTGTGGACCATCATAAATTCTGTCTAAATATTCTGGATCTGTAGCTTCCAGAAATATGGCCATCTTCACACTCCATACAGGGTACTCAGACACCCTGAGCATAGGAACCCTGATGGTTTCATATCTACTGGTATTTTGAATGGGTTGAACCTTTGCAGGTTCTTGAGGGTCTTGTGTTTTTGATTGATCAGACATGATTGATTGTTTGTTTGGAACTTAACTGTTTGTAAGCTTAACAGATTGGCTATGATACCACTTGTTAGGACGCAATGATACTATAGAAGGGGGTTAAATATAGTATCTACAATCAATTCGACTATAAACACAAGTATGTAACAGAAAAAAAGTTTATTCAATATATCAAACTCTGTTACAGTAGGTTTAATCTACTCTCTCATTGATGGATGATATCACTAAGAGCTGTTAGGGTTACAATGAATAATATTCTCGTGAATGATAACACTTATAGTGTAAACCCTAATCTGTGTTTATATACTACACAGTTACAAGAAATCTCCTAATTGATATGATATATTCTGTTTCCTAAAATAAATCAATCATAGATTATCTACTGTAGTACTTTAGTTGTACAACTCTCCAAGCATATCTTCTTTTGTTTAATCCAGATCCTCTCCTGTAAATCAGCCACTTTTCATCCCTGAAGTACATCCGCACTTAAGTTCTGATGTAAGTTCTGATTGCTTAAGTTCTGATAACTTCCTGTCTTTAATAAGTTATGATTTCCAGTTAAGTTCTGATAGTAAGTTCTGAAACTAAACAAATCAGATTAGACATGATATCACAAATATATCTAACAGTTAATGTATATCGCATTTGGGAATTCAGCGTCACAGCTTAAAAGGTGATGTGTGCGTGGTGTGGATGAATTATGTTGGTGCTTTAGTGGCTTTGTAAAGTTCCTATTTTCTTATGCTAGACTAGGTTGGTGTGGTTGTTGCTGCTCCCATGGAGGATTTATGTGCAGCGCCTTTGGGGATTCAGCGTCGCAAATTGAAAGGTAATAAATCGGTTGTTGTTTTTCTTAGTATTTAGTGCCATTGTTGTTTTTACTTGGTTGTTACCATTGTTGTTCTTCATATTTTCTGATGATGTGATTAATGATTTACTGCTAACAGGTTATACGGCTTAGCAAATATCGGCGGGGCTTGGGATTGAGGAGCCTGACCTAAAAGGTAGTGTGTGTTGTAAATATATAATGTTGTTACATTATTATTATTTTTACTTGGTTGTTGCCATTATTGTTGTTCATCTTTTGTGATGATATGATTAGTGATTTACTGCTGGCAGGTCATGCGGCTCAACAGGCATCTGTGGGGCTTGAGATTGAGCAACCCGTCTTAAAAGGTAATGTATGTGTGATGTGAATATATAATGTTGTTACATTATTGTGTAGGCATGTGGTTCCATTTTTTAGCACTATATTCGTTATGTGTTTGCTTGCGATCCATAATGTGGATGGCCCTATGTTTCGGTAGGCAATACCCCGGATAAATATTTTAGGTCAACAAAGAGGCATGGTGGTGGTTGTGTGTGTTGTGAGGAAAATTTAATGCCAGCGCTTGTGTCTCTCGGTAAATAATTGCTTCTCCTGTTACTCATTGATGGTTGCTCTGTATTGTTTTGGTGCCCTATTTTTTTTGTTTTGCATGTTCCCTGTGAATTTGTTAAAAGGTTGTGTTGTTCATCGTCAAGAAAGCCTACTCAGGGACAGAAGCCCGTGGATAAGGGGCGCAAATTACTGCTAGATTATTGCTCGGGTGATGGGAACCGTGTTCTTGGTCAAAGGCACAATTGCACTCCACCCGGTATGCATGTTTCTTTTGGTATTATTTTTGTTTGCTTGGTTGGCGACCTTACTTTCTGTTGTTTAAATTAATAATTGAATTCTTCGTATTTTCGGCGACCTTGCTCTCCGCTGTTTAAAATTATGATTAAATTCTTTAGGTTTTCGGGCCAAGCTTCCTTCAAAAGAACCGCACGTTTATAGGGAAGGAAGCCACGATAAATGTTGGGTTTTCGTGCCAGCCTTCCTCCTAAACAACCACTCCAAGGATACTGCACGGTTGATGGAAACAATATTCCCGTTAAAAGGCGCTGCATGTCTCACGTTGGTACATGTCTTGCCTCCTGGGTTTTTTTAGGTTGCTTGGTTGATGACTTACTAAACGGTAAATATTTTTCAGGTTGTGATATGGACTTGGACATTTTGTGTGCTGGCACAAGCAAGCATGGTCAGGGAGAAAAGACTGTCGATAAGGGGAATAAACCGCTCCAGGATTATTGTACAGCTCATAGGAACAAGGTTCCCGGTAAAAAAAGTAGCGTGTCTCTGATTGGTATGTACGCTTACGGTATTTTTTTGATTGGTTGGTTGATCATTTGCTGACCAATATATTTTTGTTAGGCTGTGATGTTAACCTCAACAGTTCGTGTAAAGACCGGATTCGTAGGACTGTTGATAAGGGGAAGAAAATGCTCCAAAATTATTCTGCACCTCATGGGGACGGTGTTCCCGTGAAAGGCGTGGAATGCCTCCTATTGGTGTGTTCATTCATCCTGGGGGTTGGTGACCTTACTTTCTGGCTGTTTAAATTAATAATTGAATTCTTCATGTTTTCGGCAACCTTGCTATTTTCTGTTTAAATTTATGATTAAATTCTTCAGGTTTTCTGGCCAAGCTTCCTTCAAAAGAACCGCACGTTGATAGGGGAGGAAGCCATGACAATTTTTGGGTTTTCGTGCCAGCCTTCCTTCCAAACAACCACTCCAAGGTTATTGCACGGCTGATGGGAACAATGTTCCCGTTAAGGGGAACAATGTTCTCGTTAAGGGGAACAATGTTCCTGGTAAAAAAAGTAGCGTGTCTCTGATTGGTATGTGTCTTGCTTTTGGCATTCTTTTGGTTGGTTGGTTGATCATTTGCTGACCAATATATTTTTGTTAGGCTGTGATGTTAACCTTGATAGTTCATGTAAAGAACGGGTTCGTGGGACTGTTGATAAGGGGAAGAAACCACTCCAAAATTATTCTGCACCTCATGGGGATGGTGTTCCCGGTGAAAGGCGTGGGATGCCTCCAATTAGTGTGTTCCTTCATCCTGGGAATTTTTTGGGTTTGTTCATGGATTATTTACCAGACCAATATATTTGTGTCAGGCTTTGATATGAATTTGGATAGGTCGTGTGGGTTCCAGGTTGGTCAAGCCGCGATCAAACCTAATGTGGCAGCTGCGGCTCACAACATAGGTGACTTTTTTTTTGGTCGGTTGGGTTATGGTATACATTTTTATGAGGTAAAAATTCTTAAACTGTTGTGTAGGGTTTTTCTACATTGCTAATTTTGAGACTAATTAGAGTGATGGCGACTCGGGTGGAGGTAGGTTAATTTTAATATAAATGATTTTCACGAGAGGTTGGTGGTCATGGTGTTATCTTTATGATTTATTGCTTTTTTCGGTTGGCTTGCAGAATCCGGTGAAGAGTTTGATGGTGGAAATTATGAAGAATAATTTGTGACTCATCGTGATGATGGCTCCAGTGGTGGTAGGTTAATTTCTGCGCTATATTTTCATGGGGGATTAGTTCTCACCTGTTTGTTTTGTCGCTGTGACAATTTTTGGTGTTGGTTTGCAGAATCCAGTGAAGAATTTACTGATGGAAATTTGGAGAGGTCATCTGCGGCTCATCGTGGTATTGGGAAGTTGTAATAGCATTTTCTTGGGATATCTGTTGGTGGGGTAATTATTTGCTTTAATTTTTTAGGATGTCCGTGTTATGGATTTCGTATAATATTTTGCAGTTGTCGAGGGATATGCAAGCCTTGGATCTCTTGATGTTCATTGTGAGCATTGTTAGGCTTGGATGTGGAAAGAGGAGCAGGTCAATAAATTTGTTACCTGTGGTCGCCCCATTTTCTCAGTTTGTTGTGCCAAGGAACAAATCAAACTACCGAAAGAGAAGCTAACTCTTGCATTCCTTTGGCAATTGCATAATGACGAAAAAAGGTAGACGATTCAAGGATGGGATGCGGCTTTACAACAGCCTTTTTGCCTTCAGATCGACCGGGGGCAGAGTTGATCATTCTATTAACAATGGTGGTGCACCTTACATTTATCTCATGAATGGACAAAACCATCATCTCTTCGATTCGTTGATTCCTGAAGTTGGGGAGGATCCCAAATTTTGTCAGCTGTATATTTATGACACAGAGAACGAAATTGAGAATAGGTTGTGATGGGTGAATATTGCTGGTTGTGGCGAGGTTGATGCCGAAATTGTTCAATGTTTGTTGGATATGTTGGACGATATTAATGAGTTGGTGAATGAGTTTCGTTCTGCGAGGGACCATTATGGGGAACATGGCGAGGTGGATTTGGAAATTAGGCTCAAGGTTTCCAGGTCTGAGAGTGGGCGAGAAAATCATGTTGGGCCTTCTAATGAGGTGGTTGGGATTATGGTTGGTAACATGGATGAAACTGATGGATCCCGTGATATTATAATTGACTCTCATGTTAGAGACTTGGAGATGATATCCGATATTCATCTGAAGCTAATGGCTTTGCAATATCCCCTGCTATTTCTTCATGGTTGTGATGGTTTTCATGAAAAAATACCATTTGGAAAAGTGGATGGTGTATCAGGGAAAAAATGGCAGATGATCACAATGAAGGAATATTATTCATATAGGTTCCAGGTGCCCACGAATCAAGTTGGGTTCATAATTTATTTTTCGGGTGAGTTTGATGTTTAGTGTTGGTAGATATTAATGTTGTTTGTCTGCTGATTGGTAATGTTTTGTGTTGTAGCTATGTTGTGCAAGACATTCCTGTACTATAACAAGACTAAGTCAAATTGACAACCCTAAGTAAGTTGTATAGTAATCTATGTTTGCATTTTGTATTATATTACTTGAGTCTGTAAAAGTGTAAATAGATTATACTGGAGTATTTTTCTGTAAACAATCTCAAGCCTAAGAATAAACTCTGGAAGAAGATCATGAAGATCATGGCTCAGATAAAGTGTGAAGAAGCTTGGAGTTGAATAAATCTATTTTGAGAAAAACATTCTAAGTCAAAATATCTACAAGTCACAGATCAAGTCTTATGGATAAGTCATTCGCGAACTCCAGAATGACTTATCAACAAGTCAAAACAGCTTATAGAGAAGTCTCAGAGATATCGACAAGAGAAAATGAAAATATGAAGATTGAAGACATCGACAAGTCATTTTTGCATTAGAGAACTCAGAGATATCGATAAGCCAAAATGAAGATATGAAGATTAGAGATATCAATAAGTTAATTCTACATGCAACGACTTGGAGAGCTCGACAAGCCAAGATCATTCGAGAACTCAGAGATCTCGATGATTCAAGTTCATATTCAAGAACTCAGAGATATCGATAAGTCTAGTTCATATTCGAGAACTCAGAGACCTCGATAAATCAAAACACTTATAGAGAACTAAGAGATCTCGATAAGTCATTATACTTATCGAGATGTTAGTTCTCTATAGTTCAAACTAGAGATCTCGATGTAAAACTCAAATTACAAAATGGAGACCAGTTAAATATCCAAGATTATCAATCAACAAACAAATCAATCACTGATTTGAAAAGTCTACAAAAACTAGCTTGAAGAGTACAAGATCAAAGGCCAAGATTAACTGACAAAGTAAAGTCACAGACATCCGCGATTTGTAAAGATTCACTAAGCCATAAATAGAAAGTTTTAGTTAACTTAAAGTAGGGTTTAGTACAGGCTATTACATGCTGTGTAAAACCTGTGTTTACTATTTTATAAAGTAAATACTGGATGCTTTGTTTCAGTTGTAACAAAATAGATCTAAAAATCCTGTAACTCTCTCAAGAAAGAAGCTGAGTTCTTTATCAACAAAGAACCCAAAAATTTGTAGCAAGGCATACTTGATTTTAATATAAAATTAAGTGAGTTTTTAAGATAGTGTGTTCATGTGCATGCTTTATAATTTATGTTGAAACACTTTATCTCTACTAGTTAGATTACTTTGTTCACCACATTCATAACAGTTTAAAAAGCTTAAAAATAATCCAAAACACATTCACCCCCCTGTGTTGTATTCATTACCTAACAAGTGGTATCAGAGCAAAATCTGAAAGCAAACTGATTAAAGATCTTGGAAGAATGCATACACAGAAGCTCATCAGTATTAAAATCCCTACCTTTGACAGATCTAACTACACATTTTGGAAAAAGAAAATGATGTTGTTCATAAGGATGGCCAATCCACTATATATTCAAATCCTTAAGAATGGGCCTTTCACCCCCATGGTAA
Source organism: Apium graveolens (assembly GCF_009905375.1). Taxonomy (NCBI): domain Eukaryota; kingdom Viridiplantae; phylum Streptophyta; class Magnoliopsida; order Apiales; family Apiaceae; genus Apium; species Apium graveolens. The sequence continues at coordinate 55,951,667 of NC_133650.1, forward strand.
GAGTTGAGGAATCTACAGATGAAGACATGGTTATTCCGGCACATTATGCTCCTAAAGATCCTTCAGAATACACTGAACCTGAAAAGGAAAAAGTATCTCTGGACAGTGGCTTGCAATTGATCTTAATAGAGTCGAAAACAATGTAATGTATAATAACATTGTCAACTGTGACACAGCCAAACAAATCTGGGAAAAGATAGAGATTCTATGTGAAGGAACATAGGAAGTTAGGTCAAACAAAAGGTGGATTCTGGTTTCTCAGTATGAGGGGTTTATGGCTAAACCAAAAGAAGGAATTACTGAAGTTTTTGAGAGGTTCAATAAATTGATAAATGACTTGCAGCTACATGATAAATATTATGAAGCTGAGGAGGTTAACCTAAAGTTCCTGCTAGCTCTTCCTGACCATCTTGAACAGAAAATATCAGCTTTTAGAGAAGGAAGAGATCTAAGCATTATGACTTTGGAAGTTCTATATGGAATCTTGAAAACTTATGAACTTGAGATGCTACAAAGAAAGTCATTGAAAGCACATCATGGACATGTTATTGATGGTTCCAGTGCTTTGATTGTAAATGACAGAGAAGAAAGTGAAGATGAGCAAGAAGATCAAGTTCCAGCTATTCAAGCTATGGAACAAAAGAACAAAGGACCTCATAAGCAAGTTGTATTGGAACTGGAGGAAGATGAATATTACACTCTAGTTGAGCTAGATAAATGGATCAATCCATGGCTTACTTGGCTAGAAAACTTTCCAACATAAGCTTCAAGAATCCAAGGTTTTTCAAAAGCAAGGGACAATATTCCAACAGTAATAATTGGAAACCAAAAGCTCAGTACAATTCAGCTAGCAAAGGTGGCTACAAAACTGGATCTGTGGACAGATAAAAAATAAGGTGCTTCAATTGTGATGAGTTGGGTCACTTTGCTACTGAATGTCGAATGCCCAAAAAGGTAAAGAAGGATAAAGCTTACTTGGAACTGGAAGTAAAGTATGAAGCTCTCTTGAAGAAGCAATCTGGAAAAGCCTATATTGTAGAAGGAAAGAGTTGGGATGATACTGATAATGATGATGAAGAAGTTGGAAACTATGCACTAATGGCCTTTGAGCATGGAGAAACATCCACTTCAAAATCAAAGGTACCAACTCTAACCACTATTGATTTAAATACTAGTCAATATAAGGAGATTATGGAAAAGATGAGTGCGGAGATATTTCATATACACACTAGCTTGGTAGCAGCTACTGAGGAAGTCAGTAGGCTAATAAAAGCCAATGAGAAACTTGAGAGTGAAAAGCAAAAGTTGGATCTATTATTTGTGGAGCTTGAGTCAGTCAAGCAAGAAAATGAATATCTGAAAAACAAGCTAAAGTGTGCTGCTGAAATTGAAGCTGTATTGAGGGAGAAGCTGGAAAAGAATAAAGTAAAGTTGAAGTCTTTTAGGAATGCATTTGAGTTAGTTGGTCAGTACCATGAGAAAAACAAGCCATGTGCTAATATAGCTATTGGTCTTGATTATGATGCTTTAAATAGCAACAAGAAATCTGTAGGTGGTAAAGGAAAAGCAAACGAAAATGAAGATGTCCCAGCTATGCTGAGAAAGGTTGGCTCACCTATGTTCAAAGCATGTGAAGTAGATTTCGGTAAAGAAGAGTTGATCATAAAGCAAGAAATTGCTGATGAAGACAATAAAAAGAAAAATAAAGAAACAACTCCAACTTCCAAAGTTGAAAAGAAGCCCATGGTCAACCAAGATTCCAAGACACTTGTCAAGGGAGTAAAGACTGAAGATGCAAGAAAGAAGAAGAAGAATAGAAATGGGAAAATTGGGATAAACAAAAGCAACAACTTTGAATTTGTTGTAAATGCTCCAAGGAAATAGTGTAAAAAATGTGGCTCAGTAAATCATCTAACTAACCTTTGTAAAAAGGTTGTTAGCAAGCCAGTAGAAAGAGCATGCAAATATAATAAAGCAAATGAAAATTTCCCTACTCATTTTATGACAAGTTTGATTGCATCCCTTGTAATTTAAAAGTGATGAAAAGTTGCCTTAAGTTGAGAGTAGATCTCAAAGAAGTAAAAATTGGGTCTACATCAAAAAGGGAAAGTGCACAATAGTCAATGAATACAATTCTTTCTGAAACAACTCATTTTAGTTCTGCTCATTCTGTTAACAAGAAGAAAGTACCTAACACTGCTTGGGTTGCTAAACACACTTAATCCTTATTGTGTGCAGGGAAAAGAGAAGAAAGTCATATGAATCATAGACAGTGGATTCTCAAAACATATGACAAGTGATATGGCCCCGCTATCACAATTTGAGGAGAAG